>NC_056733.1:445737266-445824766 GCF_019279795.1 Protopterus annectens | reverse complement strand
TCATACTCAGACATCTTAAAAAACAATATTTTTGTATACTAATGGACCATTTAGAGTCAAGCTGTTATGTCTAACATGTCCACCTTACAATTCTAAGCGACTGTACTTCTCAAATATTTTGCAGATCAAAACTTTACATATTACACATCTGATTATTCTCAGCCCTTCAGCATCACTCTTTAATCTCATTTATAAACTTGTCCACCCCCATACATATATACACACACACACACACACACACACACACACACACACACACACACACACACACACACACACACATATAACACACAGACACAGACACACACACACACACACACACACACACACACACACACACACACACACTCTCACACACACACACACACACACACACACACACACACACACGCACACACACACACACACACACACACACACACACACACACACACACACACACACACACACGCACACACACACGTATATATATATATATATATATATATATATATATATATATATATATATATATAGACTGATTAAATCAGAATATAACTAAGTGTTCGAGACTACCATACATGTGCAACTCTCAACAGCTGGGATAATTTAAGCATAATTGAATGCCAACTTAATCGTGCTTCGCTTTCACTGTTCTTGTACCCCATTCAGCATGTGTATGTGCACTCAAACCATTATAATTTATATTCTGAAAAAAGAGCTGAATCACTTGAGGAAATTATGTCAGAATGAAATTGTTGCATAGTCATCATCATCTTATATGTCTATATTTCCACATTTATCTACTTAAATGTATTCCAACTTTAATAGCATCACAAACTTGCATACTTGTCATTTTTTTAATTAACTGGGAGAATCATAAACTTTCAAGGTGTATACTCCAATATACATGGAACTATTGAAATAAATAGCCTGTTATAGAAGTTAGGCCATATGAAATAACAGTTGTTTCAATACTGTTTACAACTAAAATGATCATGACACAATGCTACAGTCCTGAAAAAAAAATGTTTCATTGTTACCTTTTAATAACCAACATTAAACATGGTAGTCAACTGCTCCAGGCAACCCATGTTCAAGTAGCTGCATGGGTACTGGTGGGACAGTGTGTGGCTAGATGAGAGTGACTGGCTGACACTTGCCCATGTATACTATAGACAGGTTAACAGCTTAACTTACTGCATTGCATACACCTGAAGAAGTATGTGTTTCATCTGCAACAAGGAGAATAGTGTACATAGTATGCAAATAACTGCACTATCTGTCCAAAAGACTTAGTGTGGTAGAGCACCTGTATCTCCTGGCCATCAGCCAGTAATGTAACATTCAAAGCATTGTGGGTAGATTTATGAGAATTAAAATCAATCAGTAATGTGCATGCTCCCAAAGAGTGAAAACACCACTCTTACAACCATCTCTTACCTCTGAGGTGAGGATTAAATGGGCCTTAGCCAGGTGAAGAATGTACAGTTCGGCTCGGTGTTTGAGGTGAAGATTTGATGCTCTTTGTGGTTTAAGGAGATCAAACATATAAAACAATGAATGTTCATAACATTTCTCTATTCAGTAAAGGCTAGTTGCTGGACATATATCAGTCTCGCTATTTCACCCAGGTCATACTGTTTTTCAGACTCATTTTCCAATTTCTACAGGGGTTGTAATGTTACACACAATCAAAAGGTCTGTCTGTTCAGTATTTTGAAAATTCCATATCTTGTAACAGAAAGAGTTCTTTTAAGTAAGCCCTTACTGACATTGGTTAATAGTTGTAACATTTCTGAAAATAAAACATATTTAATAATGCTGAAAAGTTAACTTGCACCTACATTTCTGTGTTGTTGCATTTGAAAACTGGGGCCACCACAGCAGTGTACTCACTGAGAAATCATGGTCTACAAAGACAGGTCACACTTCTACCGAACAGCTCTTGCCACAGCTGTTGTATCTCTCATTCCATGACATAAACTACACCAGTTTATTCCTCAGTTTCCCATATTTTCCATCCAGCAAGCATTAATGGCAATCTATATGTTTTTTGATATCAACATAATTTAGGAAAAACCACTCCATACTGCCATTTTCATTTTTACAAAATCTGGTTAATGAGGCAAGTCTTTCTCTCTGTAAAGTTCTACTTAGTTTTAGACTTCTTAACTTTCCTCAAGAGAAACCAACTGTTATTCAAGACATTTCATATGGCGGAACATTTAAAATTTGGTGGGCAAAACTGTGGCCGCCACTGCAATGCACACACATCATATGGCCACTAAAGTTGGAGCAAATGTTATATCTGTATGGCAGTTCTAATGTAAACACTTCCATACTAATGCAAAACAGAAGGATACAGATGGAACAGTTACATTTCTATTCAGCTTTACAAGGTAAACAATAGTTTTTGAAAAAAAAAACAAAGCTTTCCATTTTATGTAGGTGCTGTAATGTAGGAAAATCTCTTGAATGTTGAGGTAACTACAAAAAAGACCTTTGGAGTTAGGCTATGTACTTAACAATATGTATAGGATCTTAGGATAAATTAATGCTTTAACAACAGAAATGCATTGTTCCAATGATAAATTAATGTCTTTGCAGTCACACAATCAAGATTTCAGGATTCTATGAAGCTAGTCAATACTGGCCTTAGAAACATGTTCTTTGTTACAATATAAGTTAATTCATTCACAGATGACCCATCAAAATTACATTGATACTTCATGAATGGATACTCAAAATGGGTGGGAAACTGCAGATTTACCATTGGTTCAGCACCCTTGTCCCTTATGGATTGGGGTAACATGAAAATGTTCTACCCAGCTTTCAGTTATTCATATTTAAATTACAAAGGCTAAAAACATCATGGGAATCCATGACTAAGCTTCTATAGATCCCCATGTACCAATAGTCCAGTGAGTACCTATGAATCTGTGAAAAGATCCTGAACAATGCTCTTTTTTGAATAAAAATTGATCATGAATGGTTTACTGCACTGACCTGAAAGAAGCCTACAATGAAGAAAATAGCTTCCACAGTAGAAGTACATGCTGGAGGGATAGATTCCTGTCCCAGAGACTTCCTATACTCTGGAACAAGCTACCCATCTATGTCAAGCAAAGTTCTTCATTAGCACTCTTCAAGAAAAATCTTGATGAGTGGATGGGAAATAGGAAATACACCCCTGGGGATCCCTTCTGTGTCTCTGCTGGACAGGGGCACAGGAAAATAACTTTCTTGGGTGGCGTAAGCTATGGAACCTTGCTGGCTATGCTTACATAGGCCCTTGGGCCGATAGCCTAGTACCTACCTATGAACCTATGTCAATGGTTCAAAGAGGTAAGACAGAAAGAAGAGGTGACAGCACGTAATTTTGCTTAATACCTTTTAAGACGGTAATAGTTTTAGCCAGCAAATTCCCTGCCATAACCGTTGATTTCTCCAGTACATAAAAACAAAAGTAGAATTGTGAATTCAGAAGGGAGATGGAGAAACATTAACATCTCAAAGTGTTAAGGCTAGTGAATCTTTTCAAATGTGTTTGCAGCACATGTATTAGTAGTAATGATTTTTATACTTTTCTATGAAGTGAATGTTAACAGGGTATTTTGAGCACAGCAAGTAGGAGATCTGCATTTTAACAAACTTGTACTGGTCATCATGAATGGAAAGGAGAAAAATGTTTACCTTCTGCAAGACCATATTGATGCTAACATTTTATCATCCACTTTCATGAAAAGAATATTCTTTGTGAAAGCAGGCTAAGAAGACTTCACTTGGAGTCCAGAATGCAGGCTTTTTTATAATAAGAAGGCTCAGATATGAACAACTGGCATAAACTATCTCTGGGTAAGAGGTGGTATTTATACAGATTCACGATAAGCATATCTGGGCCAGAGGCTTTATTGGATTTGTCTGCGGATAGCATAATTATTTTTTGTAGGACCTTCCCATTTAGAGAGTGGCAGTATTTGAACCTGTGAGAGATGGCTTGTATTAGGATTTTGAAGAGGTCTGGATAGCTGATATGTCTGGAGAAGTTTTTCAAATGTGATTACAGAATGGAAATTTCTCTACAACTTCTGAAGTCTCATGTAGACCACTCATACATGTATCAGAATTTATATGAACTACATTTGTTGAGTCTGAAGTATGTTTTGCCTCCTTGTAATCTATGTGAGTGTGAGTTTTGGAACAGCTGTATAAAAATGAGAGCAAGTCTTTATCAAAACAACTTGATATGGTCTATTCAAAACTTGAGGAACATCTCATTTGGTTGTTTTAATGTGGATATTAATTCTGGATTTATAAGCTAATCAGTAAAAACAAAATGAAAACTCCAGCAAAGCTAGAACCGCCACTGAGTGACCTCCCAAACCTCTTGTATCAGAGGCACATGGGATATATGCAAATGTCCCTTATGAACATCAGGTGTTTCAGCTAATTGGCAATTCTGAATGCCCGTGACTTGTTTCATCATTTTAATGGACAATTTCAGGCCAATAAAGCCAAACCCAACTAACTGTGGATATGCATATTTCAGCCTTATTATGACTTCATCAGCACAGCACAAACAGAGTGCTTGATTAAGCATAAGAAACACAGGGCTGTTATACCCAGCTGATGTTCATTATCATTAGGGTCACTGCAAAAATATCCCAAACAACAAACTAAAACAATAAGTGAGAAAGTCACCGAAAAACCAATCAGTAAAAACAAAATCAGTAAAAACAAAATGAAAACTCCAGCAAAGCTAGAACCTCCACTGAGTGACCTCCCAAACCTCTTGATCAGAGGCACATGGGATATATGCAAATGACCTTGCAAATGATCCCATGTGCCTCTGATACAAGAGGTTTGGGAGGTCACTCAGTGGAGGTTCTAGCTTTGCTGGATTTATAGGATAAAAAAGTTTACTTTGTTTAGTTTCAAGGTCTACTTTTGTGAATTCCCTTGCACAAAGAGTTCCAGACAAAAATTCTCCAGGGTTGAATGTGGGGCATTAACAGAACACTTTTAGATTCTCCATAAATTATAAGTAGAGATACACCTTTGTGAAAGTACTAGTGATTTAATTCGCTTTGTCTTGGAAAAGATATTGACACTGGATTTACATATTCCCCAGACTTTCAGAGTGTAGCTATTCTGTAACAAGCATGTTTACATAGCTAATGACAGAACTTCAAAAAAACATTATTTGAAACCAGCAATTTGTCAATGGCACTGCAGGTCTGTTATCTGACTGAGTAAAAGGTGTACAATGGACATTTTCCTATATTTGCTGAAGTTTTGTATTATGTGTTACTGAGCACGAACCTGTTGTGTTGACAGCCTATGTTTAGTGTAAGTGTATGTCGTTTTTTTCTATTGACAGGGTGATTATAGATAAAATACAAAACCTAACAAAAGAATTTGGCACTGTGATTCATTTTCTCTCTTTGTGTAGCTTTTAGTTGATGCCCAGTTAAACAGTTGCATCAAGTATTTTTTCTAAGGAAAGACCTTTCAAAAGGAAGATGTTAAAGCTACTTCTGTTGCCCATGACATTCTTAACTTTCCTTGCATGCACTGGCAATATAATGAAGGCACACTGAAGCTATTTTATTTATTTATTTAACATTTGTTAACCTGGAAAATCTGACTTGGAACAAAGCCAATTTTCAGCAGAGGCCCAGGGAGAAATGCTCCAGATGCATGTCTCTTTGTCTCTATTTTAATAGTGGAGCTGCATGTAGAGGAACCAGATCTCCTTACTTCTTCATAAATATCCCCTGAAATGCCACAAATGCTGCATTTGTGCCAATTAACTGCCCAATGAATTTCTGTTCAGTTGCTAAAGTCCTCTGTTTGCTTTAGTGGCTGCCTGTTAAAATTATAACTGCACATTGACAAACGTAAAAATACGTAAAACTACTATCAAGCCTGGTATAATTGTTTTAATTTGTATACAGGCTTTAAACCTAATCACCCCTTACTTGCTGATTTGTATCTTGTCTCATTCTGCCTCTTCTGACAGCGGAAGGGTTAATGACCAAGTTCAGTGGTTGAGATGTCACTGACTGCAGTTGATTCTCTCATGATCCAGCACATGGATTAGCATCATTAGCATACACTACATGATGTCACTGAATGAGGAGTGAGGTGTATACCTTAAAAGCAGAAATTAGCTTAGCTTCTATAATCAATTCTTCTTTGAAGTATGAATTCATGCTTGGAAAATCCATAAACAACAATCAGGTGGACTAGTTCAGCAAACAAAATGAAGCCTCATAAAATCCTCCAAAGCTAGTTACGAAAACAAAATTGCCACTGATTCTAAAGACAACCACAAAACATTCTATAGCTATGACAAGAATCTCAGTGGCAACACTCAGATCTGCTCTGAGTTACAGCACAATGGCACTAAATATACAGACCCAACTGATATTGCCAACATCCTGGCAGATAGGTTCAGTGCTAACTTTACCTCCCTCTCACCCCCTAAAGGGCCCATCTCTATACCAGAAGAATGCAAAGTTCCTGTAATCACGGCTGTGCAGGTAAAAAAACACACTCTCCAAAGCCAAGAACACAGCATCCATGGGACCGGACAACATCCCAGGCTGCGTTCTACATGAACTACAGAATGAACTGGCACCCCACCTAAGTACCATGTTCAATCATAGCTTCACCTCAGGCTTTGTGCACACCGAATGGTGCACAGCGACGGTTATCCCTATCCACAAAGGAAAGCCACCACAGACCCCAAGAACTGCCACCCCATTAGCCTGATGAGCCTGGTCTACAAGGCCATGGAATGTATCATCATGGAACTTATAACCAAAGACATTGGTAATCTCCAAACTCTGGACCCAACCCAGTTCGGGTTTGAAAGAGGCAGATCATGTCTCCTAAACCTGATAGGCTTCTTTGAAGCAGTCACCAAAGCCATAGATGAGGGTAAGGTGGTTCACACAGCCTATCTAGATCTTGCCAAGGCTTTCAACACCATTCCCCACTCTGAAATTATAGATAAACTCACTAAACTAGTTATAAATCCCTATGTTATAAGATGCGTTGTCAACTGGCTCACTGACAGAACCCACACTGTGAAAGTAGCAGACTCCAAATCTGACTTCAGACCAGTGACAAGTGGAGTACCACAGGGTTCAGTCCTGGGTCCTCTCCTGTTTGGTATCTACTTCTCTGAAGTACAGGCTAACACAGAAGGTCTTTGGCTAATGAAGTTTGCAGATGACTGCAAACTAGGGGCCATAATCAAAACTCCTAACGATGTGGACATCTTACAAAAGGGCCTTACTGAGACAGATGCCTGGTGTTAAAGCCATGGCCTCAAGCTCAGTGCCAAAAAGTGCATTGTCATCCCCTTTGGTAAAAACTCTGTACCCATGAACTACAACATAGGAGGTAGTATACTTAACACCGAAAGTGTGATAAGAGACCTTGGAACACAGGTGGACAGTAATCACATTGCCACAGTAGTCAGGAAATCCTTCTACGTGGTACACCTCATCACAAAAGGTTCTTCATCCAGAAAAAAAGAGGTCATTGTTCACCTCTACTCATCACTCATTAGACCCATTATAGAGTACAACGCCCCTTTTGGTATGTACCTCACAAGACATCTACAACAACTGGAAAAGCCGCAGAAATACCTCACAAAGAGGATTACCGGCCTATGCAGACCATCTAAAAAAACTCTAGCTTTACTCCATCGCATATCGCCTACTCAGAAGTGATCTCTACCTAACATACAAAGATATGTCAAATCCAGAGCTGTTGGACATGCTTCACTTAAAGAAATCCCAATCTCTCCGAGCTACATGCTCTAGGGACCTAAATCTTGTCACCACAATAAACAGAACATGCCGGAGGGATAGATTCTTGTCCCAGAGACTTCCCATACTCTGGACTAAACTACCTATCTATATCAAACAAAGCTCCTTATTAGCACTCTTCAAGAAAAGTCTTGATGATCGGATGGGAAATAGTAAATTCATCCCGGAGATTACTTCTGTGGCTTTGCTCGACAGTTGCACAGGAAAATAATTTTTTTGGGTGGCAAAAGCCAAGGTACCTTTTTGGCTGGGCTTGTATAGGCCCTAGGACCGATAGCCTAGTACCTACCTATGAACCTATGAACCAAAAAGGTAACATAAAGCTTTAAGAATGATCTTTAAAGTCTCTGGCTATGGTTATATTTTCTCTGTAAAAGTAAAGGGGTATAAAATACACCTAGCCTAACTATTCATACCAGGGTGTAGGTAAATAGATGGTATTTTTTAATAGTTAAGCAACCTTTTAAGGCTAGTTGAGCACCAGAATATCCAGCACAAATATGCTCTAGGATTAACATTTTAAAAATGCTTTATATAACATCATTGCACTTTTTTTCTTTATTTTCATTTAGGCTGCTGTAAAAACTTGATAACTAAATTTACACTATCTTATCCTATAACATATCATATGTAATATCTTATTTGACGATAGGGTATATGGTATATGCTAGGGTAGCTCTATAATATTAGCTCTAGCATTTCACCTCCACCTTACATATATACAAAGTGTGCACATCACAGATTTAAATCACTGAATAATGGTATGTTATCCATTACTGCATGCAGCCTTCTGCTCCTGACACTAAACTGCAGTGATAAAGTAACAGTGACAGTGTATCTTCTGTCACTGTCTCCTGTGGTCTCTGGTTTCACCGATTTCTGGGATTTAGTTACATTTGCTGATTATATAAAAGCAATGGGAATAAAAAGTGCTTCAAAGCTCTCAAGAGAATGATCATGTCTCTTCCTGTCATGTATAAAAAGGAAAGCTGTTAGTACAAGCCAATTCACTTATTGAGGAATCTGTTTCAAAAACCACTTAACATAGGAACAAGTAGTAAAAAGCACCCTGTTAGAACTATATATTTCATTAGTAGCAGCCATGGCTTTCCCTTTTTGTCAGAGTATTCCCTTTTTTACCTGTTTTGTATCTGCTCTACCTAGTGTGGCAGGAACACAGAATGACCTGTTACATGATATTAACATAAGGCTTCTGCCAATGGCAAAGAACAAGTTACATTTTTCTTTCAGCTTGCCATATCTAATGATATCACAAACTTCAGAACTAGGTTTGCTTTGCTTTCAGAGCATGGGCGATGAATCTGTTGTGACAGGTTTATGAAACACAGCTGTGAGTGTTTTTCTTCTGACAGTAGGTAGATTAATGACCGAGTTCAAGTGGTTGAGATGTCACTGACTGCTGTTGCTCTGCAGCAAACAAAGCTGGTTTTATTTCTGATTTCAAGGGAAATTAGTTTGATGTTGGTGTGAGTTTTTACTATTATGGAGGCAAAATAAGTTGTATGCAACTTAGAACAATGGGAAACCTGCTATGACACCCCGCTTTAGACTAGATATAAAGACAGTGAAATATTTTAGATATAAAGACAGTAAAATGTCTTACAGATGCCATTTGTAACATTATTTATGTTTAAAGATGTGAACATGCCATCTTTCTTTAAAATGGAAACAATGGAGAAGCAAAAAAGTTAACATAAATAAGAATTATTTAGAGAGAAATGCCTCCCACGGGTTAGCATATTAATATTAAGCAGTTTTGTTCAGATTGTAATTAAAAGTAAATCAAAATAAGCTCCTTTTACTTAATAGAAGATAACTATATACGTTTACATATAACTTGTTTTTTTTTTTTGCTCAATACTACAATTTCATGACAGTTATAAAAGGTATGTTACTATTATGTAGCACCATGTGAAATGCTATGACCACAAAAATGTGTTGTATAAGTTTGGGGGTGGGGTAAATGAAGTTCCTGCATCTTCAGAATATGACATTTCTATGTAGGGAAAATTAAATTCACATAAATCCAAGACGTTTATAGTGATATGTGGAAAACAGGTAAGTGAATATGAGAAAAGCAACACAGTAGGACTTATTCTGCATGAATGTATTAATATAAAACTTAGACTGGAAGAGAACATAATCATATCAAACCTGATAATTGTCATCCTGCCTGCATAGCAAATAAGATTTTCTTCTAAGGCATCACTAGGCAACCACCTGAGATTTATTCCTATACTCAGGTGAATCTTTGTCTTGAAAAAAAAAAAAAAAAAAAAAAAAACAATGGAAGCACTTTTTTCCTCCAGCACAAGTCCCTGTGCATTATCAAGAGGAAGAGAGCTATGCAGAGAGAAAATCATATTCTTAGAGAGAGATGTTAATGTTGATGTAACTAGGTTATTTTTTTATTGAATAATTGTTTACTGCTATAGGGACAGAAATGTTGATGGAGACACTGATAGATTTGGAATACATTTCTTTTTCTTGGAACTGAACATAATTTTAATGTAATTCAGGCAACGTAACATCTGAACAACGATTATAAAATTCAGTATCCAGAGGAGCTTAGCTTTCCAAAGATAATAATTTAAATAAAGCAACCATGGCTACAGTGGTTTATGATTGTTCTCTACCTTCATTCATGTTGACCACTAAATTGTTTACATTGTTTCTTAGTATACCTGATGCTTAATGACTGATCTCATTTGAACACTGCAAGCATTCCAAAGCAATAGCAAAAGACAAGACACAGAGTATGCATACATGTAAGCCTTATAATGTGAAGGAAGAGGGTTTACTCCTGAATCTTAAAAGTAAAACTTCTATGATAGTGACATCTCAGAGCAGAAAATTTGTTCAGATCTATGTGCAACGATATTTCATCTACCTGTCTATACTTATAAATCTCTCTCTCTCTCTTTATATATATATATATATATATATATATATATATATATATGTGTGTGTATGTGTGTATATATATATATATATATATATATATATATATATTATTTAGGTGCAGTTTTTTAACTGGGAAAGACCACTGGGCTGAACAGAGCCCATCTTCAGTGGAGAAAAGTTCCTCAGTACAGTAAAAAAAAACAATCAAATTCACTTATATACATTGGTGATATATCATTATCTAACATATTGGGTTACAGAGTTAAATGTACACTTAGTGATTCTCCTTAGTACAGTAACAAAGAACAATATAATACATCTATATATATTGGTACTGTATCATAGTCTAACATATTGCATTACAGAGTTAAATACATATACTTAGCTATTCAGTGGCCAGAAAAGTACTGGTGAACAGATTAAAAAAAATAGAGAATAACTTATTGCATAGAGATTTTTTTAGATAATACACAGCATAGATAGTAATGAGAGAAATATGCACTTAGAGTTAGGAATTCAAGCAGGTTGTGTGCAAGTACATTTCCAAGTGGAAAAATAGGTAGGTGTTGAGAGGTTTTGAAGTGACTAGGATATGAGATTGTTTGGATTGCTAATGCAAGACCATTCCAATTATTGGCTAAAGAGTAAGAAAAGAGAAGTTGGACAAGTAGCAGGTTTGTTTTGTGGACCTGAAGAAGTTGCTGATTCTTAGATCTAAGGGCCCTATTTGGGAGGTAGAAGGTGAAGACAGAACAAAGGCAGGACAATCAGAAGGTTAAAAGATGAGTTTGTGAGCAGTAGTAATTCACAAATAGTTGAAGTAGTTTAGTAGTTCCAGCCATTGTAGGGAGAGAAGAGCAGTACAACGATGGGAGAAGTTTTTGGAGCTTTTTGCATATTTTGCAATTTTATTATAACATGGTTCGAGCTTCACTTTTAGTGAGGCTTGGAGTTTGGTAAGTAAAGGGGAACCAAACATTAGGGAAGGGAGTAGATAAGTAGAAGCAAGGGTTTGTTTGGTGGAGTGGCTAAGGAACTGGTTCTGCCTGTAGAGCATTTCAAGTTTCTGATGTGTTTTTTGGATGTTTTGTTGCAGGTGAATATCTACTTTTAGATGTTCATCTATGGTCACTCCTAGAAGTTTTCTGCAGCTGACAACTTCTATTAGAGCCTTACTTTGGGAGCAGATATTGAACATGGCTTTGTCCAACATAATTGTTTTCTGGGGGGTGAAAAGCATGATCTTGGATTTATTTGGGTTGAGGACTAGGTATTTTTTAAACATCCAGGATTCAATGGTGGAGAAGGCTGTTTGGATTTTGAGTTAGAGTTTTGGCATAGTGTCAGCTGTGCAGATGATGGTCAAGTTGGCTGCATACTGAACAAGGGCTGCATTGGAGACAGATATGTGGAAAGAGTTAATGAGAATTTGAATATGAGGGGACCGAGTTTGGAGCCTTGAGGGACACCAGTAGAGGTGTTTAGATAAAAAGAGACAGGGTTTTGACATTTGACGGCCTGCTGGCTGTCATTTAGATAGCTGAAGAACCAGTTGAGAGTGGTGTGGGAAGTTCAATGTTAAAGAGTTGTGACAGAAACAGAGGGTGGGATAATGTGTCAAATGCTTTTGAAAGATCTAAGAATATAGTAGATACTATTTTACCATTGTCACAAGCTCTGTTAACAATATCCAGGAAAGAAATAAGGGCTATTGTAGTGCTGTGGATAGGTCTGAAGGTACATTGTGTAGGAGACCGAAGGAGGTTATGAAGAAGATAGAGATTTAGCTGTAGGTGAATACACTTTTCCAGGATCTTACCTATAGGGGACAGGATAGCGATAGGTTGAACATTGGAGATATCATTGTTTTTGCCCCTTTAGTGAAAAGGAACAATGTAGGCTTTCTTCCATAACTTGGGCATATAAGATTCTTGAATGGATCTGTTGATTAGGATACTTAGAGTAAATACAATGGCTTTGGCAGATATCTTTAGAAATGTTGGGGGTACATTGTCAGAAATGTTGGAGCAGGGCTTGCACTTAAGGTGTAAAATGTTAATAATTGTAGTAGAAGTGGGGTTGATAGATTATTTAGGTATAGAATGGAGATTGGGTACAGGGGAAGTGTAGGAGGTGTTTGGTGGAATAGTGTCACTTATGCTGTCTCTGCCAAAAGAAAAGCAATTAGTAATGTTGGTTACTGTATTCATAAAGAAAGAGTTAAAGAGAGAGGCAATTTCCTGAGGAGGTTTGTCAGGGTGTGGACAAGGATTATTTTTTGTTCCAGGGTTCAGGAGAGATGAGATGGAGCTACAAAATGTTTTGAGGTTTTGTTTATGGTTAGATTGTAGTTTAGTTTAGTTAGCTTTTTTGTCTTTTTGCATTTGCTTTTTTACTTGGTTATGGAACTGTTTAAACTATATCAGGGTGCCTTGGGTTTTGTCAGTCTGATACTGTTTCAATGTTTTATCTCTGAAGCACATCAGGTTTTCAGTAGGCTTGGTCAGCCAAGGAGCATAGTTGATTTTGATCCTTTTCGTGTGTAGTGGGGTGAGGTTATTTAGTGTGCGCAGGAATGTAATGTTGAAATAATATACATCATTGTCTAGTGCTAGTGTTTTTATATATTTTTTTATTTTATTTTACATTTGTTAACCGGTTGTGCCTGACTGAGCTGAAAAGACCCTTTTTCAGCAGAGGCCCAGGGAGAAAAGCTCCACACAGAAAAATAATTACAGATACATTTAGATATTTAGACATGATCAGTATACACACAAATTACAGTAGACATGTTTGGGCCAGTTAAAATTTTTAAGGATATCAGCAAAGGTTTGAGGGCTGAATGTAGTTAGATTTCTTATCTGTTTGTACTGGTGCTGGTTCTGGAGAGCTGATGGGGAGTGCAGGATAAAGGCGGAGAGGTGGTCACTCAGTGTGTTTGCAAGACAGCCTGCTTTAGCTGTTTTAGAGGGGTGAGAGACAAGAATCCAGTCTAGGGTGGATCCTGAGGTGTTGTCTTTACTTGGTCTGATTGGGGAGTTTATGAGCTGAGTACAGTTGAATAGGTTGATATTGGGGGTATGAGAGTTAGAGTTCAAGTTTAACCAGTTGATATCTATGTCACCTAAGATAACAGCTTCACTTTTGATGTTAGTAGAGATATAGGCAAGAATTTCTTCTTGTAGAGGGATATCCTTTCCAGGGGGTGTGTAGACAGCTATGATACAAAGATATTTTATAGTTGTTAATCTTTAGGAGAGCAATGGTAATTTCACCATTTGCGAATTGTGGAATGAGATTTGTGTAGGGTACAATGCTGAATGAGTTAGGAAAAATTAGGGCTACTCTGCTTCCTTTTTTGTTGGGCCTGTCAGATCTTTTGTTTGAAAGCTATGTGGGAAAAATTCAGAGTCTTTAATGTAGGGTTTTAAACAGGTCTTGGTGATGACAATGATGTCTGGTTGATTATGGGTGATCCATGCATGTAAACTGGAGATTGTGCTGCAAATGCTTTGAATATTTATAGTTACCATGTGAATGGATTTATGGAATTTAGTACTAGGAGGAGGTGTGGACATTTTAGTTGTAGTGGGGCCTGGGTTGGGTCGTATGTCTCCTGATAAAGGTAGAGTGGTGAACATGAATATATAATGTAAACGGTCTTGTTTTGGTGTTGCGTTAGTGAAAGCATTTGGTAGTGTAGCTTGTAGAAGTTATGAGGTACTTGTTTATGAGAGGAGTGATTGTTACCTTGCATTGGAAGAGGGGGTTTATTGGCTAGAGATAAAGAGATATTTATGTATAGCTTGCAAGGTTTGTAGAAAGTGAGGTGTAGGTGGTGTAGTAATGAGTTAAGAAGGGAATGAGGTTCAGGGCAGTGAGATGTAGTAATGAACAGCAGAATAAGGAGAGAAGTGATAAGATTTGAAGGTGTGATATGTGTGATTGATAGTTAGTTTGTAGGAGAGGGGGTATGAAAAAGTAAGTGTGTGACAGGTAAAGATGAGAAAAGTCGTGTGGGTAAGAGAGTAGCTGGAAAAAGCAAGTGTATGAGAGGTATAGAGGAAAAGAGTATTGTGGGTATGGAAGTAGTTGGAGGATATTTAGATAACTGTGTGTGGAGTGCAATGTGTTGCTATTGTAGACTTTTGAAGTAGGGAGTGTGGTCAATTAGTGAGCTTGGAAGGCTGTGGAAAGGGTTGTAGAATGAGTTTATTTGAATAGTGGAAGATTGGGGGAGGTGCATGGAAATTTGGGGGAGAAGAAAAGGTGTGAATTAGTTTGAAAGAGGTAGGGAGAGGTTTGGGTGGGAATGGAAACTTGGAGTGGGGAGAAACGGTGTTGATTGCTGGGTTGGATGAAGAGGAGGAGATAATGATGTATAAGTGTAGGTGTAGTGGGTGTGGTGATATTTGGGAGTAGGGTATGGGAGCGGAGTGAGCTCGAGCATACTGAGGGTGAACACAGCAGGTTGAGCTGAGCAAAGAGATGCAGATGGCCACAAAAAACAATCAGTGGAGGAAGAAATGTGGAAATCACAGAAATGAATTTCTTTATGTAGGTATTAGATATTCAGAGAAGTATGTTAGGGTTTGAGCTGCAGAAAAAGAAAAAAAAAGATAATGGCTGCAAGTGATGTCATTATAGAGTACAGGATCAAACACTTTCTGCTGGTGTGGGGACCTTACTATGGAACAGTAGGCTAAAGAGGAAAAAAAGTATCTGAGTTGGAGTATTGATAAAGGCCAGAATTGAAAGAGTGAGATGAAAGTATGGCTCATTGGTGTACAGACAGCCTATTCTTTTAGGATACAATGCAGTTAGATATATAAAAGTAAAGCATGCATTGACAATTAGATAGCCAGGGGCTGAGTAGCACAGTCTATATAATTCTGCAGTTTAATAGGCTCCTTGCTGGGTATGGTAGCTTGTGGTGTGTTCTTTAATAGGCTTATAACATTCACAATTAGCTAGCCAGGGACTGAGCAGCACAGTCCAGATAATTCTGAAGTTTTCTAGGCTCTCCACTGGGTATTGCAGCTTGTGGTGTATTTTTTTAGCAGGCTTAAAACCTTAATCATTATGGATTCCCATATAGATACATTATTTATCCGAGAATGACATTTGCACACCACCAGGATGAGTATTTGAGTTCAGGGCAGGGTGTAATGTAGAAAAGAATGCAATACACACACACACACACACACACACACACACACACACACACACACACACACACACACACACACACACACACACACGCACGCACACACACACACACACACACACACACACACACACACACACATATTTGTGTGTATGTTTGTATGTTTGTGTATGTATATATGTGTTTGTGTGTATGTGTGTGTGTGTGTGTGTGTGTGTGTGTGTACATTTATATATATATATATATATATATATATACATAAAATATATCTAGATCTGTATACTATATATATATATATATATATATATATATATATATATATATATATATGCATACAGGTATCCACCACTTAATGTCTGGGATAGGTTTTATCCCAAGGAATGTTAAGTGCTGTGGATATTAAGTGAGCCCCCTATACTATGTATAGGGATTCACTTAATATCTGTGTGTACAACAGCTGATCACATTTATGTTCACTTAGAACAGTATTGACATAAATGCAATTGGACGTTTTGTGAAAGGACATTAGGTGGTGGTGGCCTAGGTCAGAATTGGGCCCGGTGGCATGCATCCATACGGAGAAGAGGCCAAATTGGCTCTTCTGTTTTGAAAGACCTCCGACTGAATTGTCGTTCGAAAGAGGCCAGCCACTGTTTCTGATCTGGGATTGGAGGACGAGTCAACGATCCGGTGGATCAACTCATGGAGGGTCAGGTAAGGAGGAATTACCTTATTTCTGTTTTAAGATCAGGGACTAATTACAGAACTGTTTTTTGTCAGGTAGATTTGCACGTGCAGATCAGGGGCAAAAAAAGGAGTTACTGTTTTTGTCATAGATCAGGGAAACAGAATAGGTAGGCAGTTATTCTAGGTAAACTGTGAAAAAGTATAGAACTGTGGTACCACATGATAAAAAGGGTTACGTAACAATTTACAGCTTAGCTAAGGCAACAATGGGAAATCAGTGTACAAAAAGTTCCCGAGACCCACCCCTAACTGAAGACGCGAAATATATGCAATTACAGCGTGCCGACAATGTTAAGTATTATACAAAATGGGTTGATAAGTATAAATTCAATGGTAATTTAGATAAACTTGCACTTATGAAACTTGTTAAGCAATTAAAAATAGACGTGAAAGGTCAACTAAAAAAGCAACGACAGTTAGGAGTCCCTCAGGCGCATAGGTGGCTTGAGGAAGCAAATCGCAGGGAACAAAGAATAAAGAATTCAAAAACAATGTTCTTAGACAAAGAAGATAATAACTTGGTAATAGCAACAGCCCCTCCTTCGTCCCCTCCGCTTCCTTTACCAGATTATGAAACGAGTGGACAAGCTGATCCACCTCCGCTATATCCAGCTGTTTCTACAGCATTAAAACTGTTTGTCACGGATCCTATCAAGACAAGGTCTTGAACACGCGACTTGAGGAGGGAGATTGAGTTAAGTGAAATAAATAGAAAAGCACAGGCTATGAGTGAAGAAGAGGTATGCCCACTCATAGAAGTACCAAATCCTCAGGCAGGACAGGATCCGACTCTTTTAGTTTATAGACCATGGACACCGGAAGATATCCGGAAAGCCATGGAGGGAATTCCCCACCCGAAAGTGAATTTTTGAAAGTTTTTAGAAGACTTACAGGGTATGGAATTGAGTTACCATTTGAATGGAGAAGAAGTAGAAAAAGTAGTTAGACAAATTGTGGGTCCAGATTGGCACATGATCAGTGGCGACTGGAATCCTCGTGACGCACAACTTAGACCACTCCCACATACTAATGCAGAACTGGATGGCAGAGTGAAAGGTCTGACAGACCGAATCTCTGAAAAGTGGAAGCCTAGGGCTGATTGGACTTGCATTAATCAGTGCATTCAACAGGAAGGTGAAACAGTTGATAGAGATTATGCAAGACTGTTAGAATGTTTTAATAACCACTGCGGAATGCAGATACCAGAGAACCAGACACAAGACTCCTCATATGAACAACAGTTAAAGAATGCATTCTTGAAGGGTAGTATAACTCCCATTAGCAGCTTTATTACAAAGCACATGGTAGATCATCGTACAAGTAGATTACAGCCATTACTTGAATATGCTAGACATGCAGAGAGACATTTTAATAGTAAAAAGAAAAAGAAAACTCAAGTATTTTCGGCAGAAGATGGGTCAGAAGTATTTGTAGTACAAACTGTGAGAAAGGGTAAGGAAAATGCCCAGGGAAATAAGCAATCTGACAAACGATCAGAAGATTTTGGAGAAAGAAAGAAAAAGGTTGAATGTTTTAAGTGCGGGAAGAAAGGACATTTAGCAAGGGATTGCAGGCTAAATAAGAAGGTGACTACAGAAAATACGGAAGATGAAGAATGACTATATGATAGTCAGGAATCACTAAATGAAAATAAGCAGGAAAAGGCAAGTGCAAATGTGATAGCAAGAGTAGAGGATGTGACAGAAGGGGTAGAGGATGTACATGAATTTGCAGACATCGAAGAAAATGAAATTTTGGACTTAGCTTTATTGAGCTTAGAGCTTTACCTAGCAGACACAAAACCGGAAGTGACGCTTCTGGTAGAGGGGAGGGAAGTCAAATTTTTGTGTGACTCAGGGGCTTCATGGACCCTGATACACCCTTCCAAATTACTGGAAGATTCAGAATCACCAGATTATATACTAGTGAAGGCAGCTAATGGACAGATGTATCGGGAGCCACTCTCCCATGACATAGCAATAACAGACCCCATTTCAGGGATGACCCAGAGAAGTAAAACTGTGGTTTCTGCAAAATGCCCAGTAAACCTTTTGGGTAGAGACTTAATGCAGATATTTGGCATAGCCATAGTTCCAACCATGCAGGGTATGGAAGCACAGCGACAAATGGATACTTTTGTAGTGCGACCGGAGGGTGAGACATATTATTGGTACAGCCAGGACTTAGTTACGACTGGTCCAGGGGAAGTAACCAAAGAACTGATGAACGTAGCCATCAGTAAGTCCCCCTCCCTTGACATTGACAAACAGCATTTGTTGCATTGTACTCTATATTACTGTAATAGACCAGAACCTGATAAAGATTATGAACAGGAATTGTTTCAGAACCATGCAAACAGACTAGTGTTACGAAATTTGTACTGCGATGCAGAAGGAAACAGTGTAGTAAGCTGTTCATTGCCCCAGGAATTTTTAGCACTTTACAAATCTAATCGATTGCCACATGTTAGCTTAACTAAGAATAAAAATTTGAAATGGGCAGACTTAGGTGAAAAAGTCACAAGGTGGGAAAAGCAGACAGAATTCGAGCTCTCCGAACAAGGAGTACAGAAACAGAAACTGAATTGGATTGCACAGACACACCCAGCTGTGCACTCACAGGCTAGTGAGAATAGCTGAGTATTACTCTTATTAGAAGAAGAGGAAAAAGCCTTGCGAGACATACCAGATATTCTCTGGTCAGCAGGGAAATCAGATGTAGGACTAATACGAACAGCAGGACCAGTTACTATTACGCCAAAGTCAGCATTTAGACCCCAGAAAAGACAGTATCCCTTGAGAAAGGATGCAGAGATAGGAATCAAACCTATAATAGCAGCCTTACTTAAGGAAGGAGTCTTAATAGAATCTCCCGATTCACCATGTAATACACCCTTATTTCCTGTCAGGAAAGCAAACGGGGAATGGCGTATGGTCCAAGATTTACAAGCTGTAAATAATGCAGTTATACCCAGGGCACTGACGGTGCCAGACCCGCACACCTTACTGAATGATTTAAAGCCAGAGCAAAAATATTTTTCTGTGGTAGATATTAGTAATGGATTTTTCTCTATACCGATACACCCTGACAACCAATATTGGTTTGCATTTCCATTTCAGGGAAAGTGATATACATACACAAGATTACCACAGGGATATTGTGAAAGTCCAACAATATTTGCACAAGAAATGGCAAGCAACCTGGCGGGATTTATCCCACCGAGAGGTAGTCAGATTTTACTTTATGTAGACGACATTCTGCTGACAGCCCCCACCCAGCAAGAATGCAAAGAGGACACGATAGCTTTATTACAGTTTTTAGCTACTCAAGGTCACAAAGTAAACAAGCACAAGCTACAACTTTGGAGAAAACAAGTTAAGTACTTGGGATATGTAATATCCAAGGAAGGTAGAATATTAGACGAAGATAGAAAAACAGCAATATTACAAGCACCTAGACCAACTACCAAGAAGGAAATGATGTCCTTCCTGGGAACTACTAACTTTTGCCGAAGCTGGATACCAAATTATGCTTTGGAATCTGCTCCGCTGGCCGATTTAATATTCAAAAAACTGATGGCAGTACAGGATTTATTACAATGGACACCAGAAGCAGAAGCAGCTTTCTGCAAGCTGAAACAACTGATAGCATCATCTTTAGTTTTAGGATTACCAAAGTATCATAAGCAATTTATTCAAACTGTAGACTGTAAACAGGGTTATATGACATCAGTATTGACACAGCAACATGGGGACAAGCAATGCCCCATAGCTTACTACTCATCACAGTTAGACCCAGTGGCGCGGTGCCTGCCCCACTGTGTACAAGCAGTAGTTGCAGCTGCAATGGCAGTGCAGGCTTCGGCCTCAGTAGTGTTATTTCACCCTCTCACATTGAGAGTGCCTCATGCAGTCGCAATTATTTTACTGCAAGAAAAAGTAGCATATCTTTCTCCTGCTAGACATCTTTCCTGTATGACTATACTGTTGAGCCAACCTCATATGACAATCGAACAATGTACAACTTTGAATCCGTCAACCTTGCTCCCAACCCCTGCAGATGGCAAAGCACACTGCTGCCTGCAGGAGATTGAGCAAAAGACATTACCTAGACAAGACCTTACTGATGTTCCCTTGGATGATGCTGAGGTGACACGTGCAGGAGGGGTCCTACAGGACAGATTCTAGTGGGGTATGCAGTCGTTTCTGATACTGAAACTTTAGAAGCAAAATCTTTACCACACAATTTATCTGCACAAGTGGCAGAGTTGATTGCCTTGACAAGGGCATGTACCTTAGCAAAAGGTAAAAAAGTGAACATTTATACTGACAGTCAGTATGCTTTTTCTACTGTACATGTTTTTGTGCAACAGTGGAAAAATAGAGGAATAATAACATCTACTGGTAAACCAATCAATCATGCGCAATTTATTTTAGATCTATTAAATTCTATTCAGTTAACTAAAAAAGTAGCTATTTGCAAATGCTTAGCTCATACAAAGCAACAGGATAGGATTTCAAAAGGTAATGCACGGGCTGATACAGCTGCGAAGCAGGCAGCTTCAGCCACAGAAGCTTTTCTTTTGAGTGAGGAATTACAACCCTCGGAGACTTTAGATTTAGAAATGTTAAAAACAATGCAGACACTTACTACAAATGTAGAAAAACAGAAATGGATAAAACGAGGAGCAATCCTTGAAAAGGGACTGTACATCTCCAAGGAAAAGAAACCAATTTTGCCATCTAATTTGTTTAGATATGCAGCGTTGTTGAGCCATGGGCAGAGCCATGTCTCAACAGGGGGGATGGTACAGTTTGTGAATCGAGTGTTTACAACCTATGGATTTACAAATTACACAAAAAATTTCTGTGCAGCATGCCATGTTTGTAACAAGCATCACGCACAGGGGGCATTGAAGCCTAAGCAAGGGAGTTTCCCTACACCGCCATATCCGTTTCATACTATTTGTATGGATTTCATAGAATTGAATAAATGTGAGAATAAAAAGTATTGCCTTATCATTATAGACATGTTTTCCAAATGGGTAGAAGCTTTTCAGACTAAAAATCCAGATGCAGCTACTATTGCAAAGGTCCTTGTTAAAGAAATTATACCTAGATTTGGCATACCGGAAAAGATTTATAGTGATAACGGTGCACATTTCATGAACCAAACAGTACAGCAACTTAGTCGTTATTTTAGGATATCGTTAAAAAATCACTGCGCTTACCACCCCCAATCTGCAGGGTTAGTAGAGAGACACAATGGGGTGTTGAAGAACAAGCTTAGGAAGTTAATAACCGAGACACAGAAGAACTGGGTGCACTATTTGCCTTTAGCACTGTTGAGCATGAGAACTGTTCCAAATGCAAAGGGATTAACTCCTTTTGAAACTTTGTTTGGGTGGGCATATTATACACCTCAGTGGAAGCCTCTCATGTCTGCAGAGCAGGAGGCTGACAGTTCACTTGCAGGGTATATGAGGCGATTTTTGAATAACAAACTTTTGCAGTTAAATTCTGTTTCAGATAAAGAACAACCAAAATCGGAAGCACCAGTAGCCCCAGGCACCTGGGTCTGGGTGAAGATTGTGAAGCAAAAGAATTGGAGTTCTCCAAAGTGGGAAGGACCGTACCAGGTACTACTGTCAACACCCACTGCAGTCAAGATCGCAGAGTGAGCTTCCTGGATTCATTTGATGCACTGTAAACTGGTTAAGAACTTTGAATTGGACAAAAACTTTGTTACTGTTGTACAACGAGAACATAATGGCCAAGTACAGAGTGAATAGAGACATTGAGCAACCTCAGAAAACTTGTATGATCATTTTAATTGCTGTGCTAATCACACTGTTCTTTTTGTTGTGGCCACTCCTTTTTCCTGCCACAAAAGTTGAACTGATTAGACGTAATGAACCAAACATAGATTGGCATCTGAACTTTAACACTTATCAGGCAATTACATGTGTGTACACTGAGACTTTTAATTTTTCGAACTGCTGGGTCTGTACGGCCATACCAACAGCATATTGGAGTTTATTGATGACTGCTATCCCCCTAGGGGTCAATGAGACCTGGGAAAATCTGTTTTTTGACACAGTTGCTATTAACGCACATGATAAAGTAGCGCTGTATTTGCCTGTGACACAAAAAGGAATTGTATGTTTTTACAAAAATGACACCATCCAAGTGGGATGGAGTAAGTGTAATGTTACAGTACAGTATAAATGTTATAGAAAACCAAATGATTTGAGTGGATCTTGTAGTACAGATTATGACTCATTTTTGAAATCTATGCATAAGACTCTTGATCAGGTACAATGCAATCCTGTACTTTTTAAAGAGTTATCTGTAATAGATAGGAAAATGTTTCATGCAGGGCAGTCATTTCGTAACAAAGTAACAACTAAAGTAGAGGACTGTTATTTTGTGTGTGGTAAAAAAGCATATAAATGGTTACCTGAGAATTGATCTGACAGTTGTTTTTTGGGGTACCTGGTTCTGGCCATCCGACACACTGCAGTTTTGCCTCAGGGAAATATTCGAAATACCCGAGACGTGACCTAAAAGACTGTTAAGAAACCTGAGAATCCAGTGGGATGGATCGAAGCGGGCTGGAAAGACCATCATGATGTGGGAACCAAACTTGCGCACATGGACTTGAGTGATGCTATCATATCCTGGGCAGGTATATTACCTGCATATGGTGCAGGTAAAATGATATGGGAGCTGCGAAAACTGTCGAAACTTCTCGAAGTAATGAGTAATGCGACTTTTTCTGCTCTTGAACTGATAACTGATGAACTGAATGCCATGAGAACTGTAGTACTCCAAAATCGAATGTTTTTTGACTTCACCCTAGCGGCGAGGGGTGGGACGTGTGCTTTAATCAAAGAAGAATGCTGTGCGTTTATACCTGACCATCAGCATGAAATTAACGATCATCTTGAGGTGATTCAGCAAGTGTCGGCCATGACCAAGCCAGGCCCAAACCCTCTGACAGACTTTTTCCAGAGTGTATTTGGAGGGTGGGGTTCCACCTTTATGAACATATTGATTGCCATTGGGGTAGGATTACTCCTAATAGGAGTTTGTGTTTGTTGTGGAATCCCCTGCATGAAGAAATTAATTAAAGAATTCATAGATATATCAGTATCTGAGACTATGTATCAAAGTACTGAATTTGAAGAGCTGCTAGAATGTGAAACACTTTCATAAAAGTTTAAACTGAATGACTTTCTTAACTGCAAGTCCTGAGTGGAAGAGGTTAGGAAAAGAAGCAAACTGTTTATTCTTTTTTGAAAATAAAATTAAAAAGTATTAACAGGAGGGAAATGTTGGAAAAATATGTATTAATGTGTGTATGCTTAATGCCAATTAATAACCAAGTATTTTAATACGCTTTTCATTCTATTTTTCATGCACTGTATTGTATACAAATTGAGTTTCATATAAGACTGAAAAAGATGCTTTTTGAAAACTGCAGTATACTTTCTGAAACTTGCAAGTTGCCCTCTGACCTAGTAACTGCTAGCACAGCAATAGTCATGTTTATGCCTTTTGGAAATGTACTTGAGAAGCAGGTGGTTATCTGCTAGGTCAGGAACGAATGAATGAACAATACTATATTCTGTAAATGTAATGATTTTAGAAAATCAGCTCTGTTTGAAGGATGGGAACATGTGCAGCTGCAGTAACTTAGAGATAAAGTAGATAATGGATTATTAGAGAAATGAACTGCTAGCATTGTGCTTGAATTAGCCATAGTACCTTGAATGGCAACATAACATGTATCTAACTGGGAGTAATCAAGGCCATGTTGTTTTCCTCAGGAAGTTTCACATAAAAATTGATAAATCAGCAGAAATTCATGGGAAAGATGGTGAGCAGATGATGATGAAAAAGGTGGTAATCTGTTATGTCAGCATGGTAGGACATAACCAGTTTAAGAATGTATAAAAATGAAAGTATTTCCTGTTTCTGGTTAGACAAACTATGTATTAGCACGTTTTTGTCTCCTTGCTGCAAGATTAAAGTGCCTTAACCTGAACCTACTGTGTTTTGATCATTTTTAAAGTATATTTTTCATTTGACAGTATCAAAGACCACTTGTATGTTTCGTGTGCAAGGGGCCTAAGATTTGAAAACAGCCCAAAGTTAATCTTTATCTGCCACTGGTGAAATGTATTTTCTTTGAATGTGGGTTTCAGTGCTGTTTCAATGAATGTGAGTTTCAAGGGCAGAGAAGTTTTAATGCTAAGTCTGTTTTCATTGTGAGATTGCATTGCTTTATTTAGCAGATGTCTTAGTGGTTGTGCTGTAAAATGCAAAATAAAACTTTCAAATGAAGTCCAAATCATTGTAGAAGTGAAGCAGTATGCACATTAGTGTTTATGGTAAATGGGGTGAAATAGCCAAGTAATGATTCATTAGAATGGCTGCGGGGGGGGGGGCTCCATTCGACCATGATTTTGTGAGGGGGAAGGGCGGAAAACTCAAAGACAGCCCCGGCTGAACTATACCTCTAAACTGTCTAGAGTTTCACAGATATAAAAGATGTTTGCTTCTTATTTTTGGTTTGTTCCTCATAAAATGTGTGGTTTTCTGGCAAATAATTTAGGAATTAAGTCACTAAATAATGACAGACACTGGATTTCAGATTTCATAACCTTCAGAAAAATGCATGCTAAAGCAAGACCTCTATCAATTGTCTCAGTTTATACAACAATTTATACTACTGTTTATATGTTCACCCTGTATATTTGGCCTTGTCCAGATTTCCTGCATTAACAGGTTGTGAGGTATGTGCAAATAAATTGTTTTATAGAATTAGGCATATCCAAACCTCTCAACTGTCCCCGATTTTGACTCAAAATGTTGCTCTTCCCCAATAATCCTGCCGCAAAATGGCAATTTTGGAAGAAAACGTGGAAGGCTTACAATTAAGAAATAACTGTAATAATCAGAGTTATAGATTACTTTTATTTCAGAAATGCATGTAGATTCTTTTATTTTGTCAGCTGCTCAAGTTAGCTGTACTAATATTAAAAAAGTGTCCCTTCTTTGACAGGTTCCCGACTGTATCATGTGGCTATTTTATATTTTTGCATCACATTTTTGGTCCGTTTTTCATAAAATTGTGTTTTTTTGGCAAATTAGTGGCAAATCATTAAAGACTGAAGTTAAAAAAATAATGACGGACATTTGAATTTCAGATTCCATACCTTTCAGAACATTCATACTAATGCAAGACCTACTATTCTATTATCTTTCTAAGTTTATAAGAGCAATATTTAAAAACTGTCCTTATTTTTGGTCTTTTGTCCCACTTTTATGTATGGCTCTATCCATATTTCTTGTTCTGAGGTTGAGAGGTATAACAAATGTGTCAGGGCCATCACAGTCAGTCAGAGACATTTCAAATTGTGACATACTTGTTGCACACCACTCCCCCATGTAGTGACTCTGGATGTGTCTAAGCAAGGCAAGGAGCAGTTATGTAGTGTAAATGTGCAGAGTATCCCCCCATCCAAGGTAGAAACAAGTGCTACTTTTATTCTGTCCTTGATTTTGCAGAATGTTCTGGTTTCTGTCATATGTTTATACTGTTGGTTTATGCTTATTATTACTCAGAAAGTGCCTGTTGCTCTGTGTTTAAGTAGAAATGCTTTAATGACCATCAGGTAAGCTTGTCTGAGATTGTAAGATGCAAGTGAGCTTTAATAAGCATACTATTAAAGAACTGCCAACACTGAAAGCCTTTCTGTTGTTGCCATGCAGACAATACTTACATAACTAGATAGTGTATAAGCCTTGGGTATTGAAATGCATATGACAGTATTTGTAATAAAGGACAGGATTACATTATTTTAAGAAGCTCATTACATTTGTTGGAGACTTGCAGTCATCTTTGCAGGCTTTACCTGTAAACCAAACAGAATGCCAATCTATCATGTGTGGTCCATTACCTGTACAGTAATCCTTTAAGCAATGTATCTTGAGCTTGTTTCTTGTTTGCTTTTCATTTTTTACTTTGATCATGTTTTCCCCATGAAACACGTAGATAGTTGTTGTCAGGCAGCAGGTCTTTTTTGGATAAGAAACATTTTTACAAGTGGGCGTATCACAGAGATTGCTACTTAAGCATCTTACTTGGTACTTTAATAAAGCTGAATATAAATTATAATTAGAACTGCAATGCAAGGAGAAGTGGTTTGAGTTGAGTGCTTCTTGTTTTTCTTATACTTGATTTTGACTGGCATTCCAGTAATGTATTTAAAAAGTTATTTATTTTTTCATGCCTCACAACCTTTTTGTTTCCATCTAGATATTAAGTAAGCTGTCATGCAGCCAATGCATTGAAATATTTTTTTTCTTCTACACTTCATGTTGTCTTGATTAGACTCTCATAATGATGCTTTGGCACCCAAGGCAGCGTATTTAATTAAAGTTACAGTTTTTGTGGTTTTGAGCATAGCTCCTCCCCTTTCTATTTGGGCACACCCCTTCCCATTGATCCCACCCATTCAGCTGTCTCCTGCAGCCCCCCTTTGATTTAAAGTCACCACCCACCACTGGGAGTCTGTAAATAGTTTTGTACATGTCAGTGTTTCACAAGGAACTTTCTGCGAGATTCCTATACGCATTAGAATGGGGCTTTTTTTTTTTTTTTTTGATTAAATACATCTTTAGTATTTAATGAGTAGCAGATGATAATATACATTGTGGTTGCGGAAGATGGTTATGATAGGAGAAAGAAAGAGATCATTTTCTTCTCTACTTAGAACAGCAAAATTGTCACTGCAAAACTATACTCTCTTATTTTAACCATATGTGTGGTGCCCATCCTAGTATAAGACAGGAGATCTGTACTAATATCTAGTTAGAGATTCTTTGTTAGGGAAAGTGATAACAAGGTTTGCAGTGTGTTGTCAAGTGGCTGAAGGAGAAAAGAGAAATTTTTAAAGAAATGTTAACAACTTCAACAGCAGAGAGCGATAAAGGTCTGACTATGGCTCTGGAGACCCAAGTTTGACTGACAGCTCATGTACATGATGGAGGCGATGGTAGAGGTCCTATGTGCCCATTTGGGTATAGCAGGGCAGCTGTAGCAGGAAGCATATTAACACAAACCTTCAATGGAGGAATAGCACTGTGTAGGCATACTAGGGGTGAGATTTATGAGGAATAGTGCTGTGTAGGCATACCAGGGCTGAGATTTCTAACAAGCATGTCACCATCTTGTTATAGCACCATTAACAAATGTATGGGATCATTTAGTAGTGGGTG
The DNA here is from genome assembly GCF_019279795.1 of Protopterus annectens. Lineage (NCBI taxonomy): Eukaryota > Metazoa > Chordata > Ceratodontiformes > Protopteridae > Protopterus > Protopterus annectens. Next base: position 445,796,813 of record NC_056733.1, on the reverse strand, counting down.
GTGGGGGTCATTGTTTGGCTCATATCGATGCAGGAAGCTTATGTTTATGAAAGACCTGTAATAAAATTCATTGTAGTCAGTGAATGCTTAATATGTATTTGTCTATGAGGTAGAACTACTAATGAGACTTATCTGTAGTGAGAATATACTCAAACTGCATCAAAGCACAGGTCTAGCGAGGTTCACAAATGAGAGCTTCATCTTACTACAGCCAGTTAAGCCAGCTTAGAAAAATCTTATGCAAATGAGGCTGTAATGACAAGTAAATGAGAAATGCTTGACAGTAGTATTATGATCTTATATAAATTAGATGGTTTCCTGCCTGTTTCCGATTCACCATTACATTTTTATGCCCTTTGGTGCCTTGTGCATATAGTTTATTAAAGCCTAAGTATCACATTTTCTATCCATTTTGCAATTGTCAGAGATGCTTGCTGTAGCTGCCATCCTAGTTATTTACCGATGTGAGGTGGTTGTCTCAGTCATGCAAAAAGCACAGGTGCCTGATAGCACACACTAGCCTAAAAGGAGCAGATATAGGCAAAGATGAACTCATTTTAGCTTTGCTGACCAAGAAATTCTTGATAGATATAATGAAGAAAGATATAGTAAGGGCTTTACTGAGTTTGTGGCCTACAGATGAGGACAGAGAGCATGCATGGTCTTCTTATACTTGTGGACACCATGTTACATGTAGCCCTTACTTTATGAGCTAGAGGTACCTTCCAGAGACAAATTGGGGATATGCTGGTCATTCCTCAGACTTCTGCCATGAGAATACTTCAGCAGTTCCTTAACATAATCTTGGCATATGTGGATCAATAAACATATCTGCCTCAGGACTGAGCCAAAACCATGAGTTCCTTCTATGGAATAACACAACTTCTTTTGGTCCTTGGTGTGATAGACTGCACCCACATTATCAATATTCTTAGTAATCTCTGTAGGAATAGTTTGGAAAATGTACTGTTCAGTATTAAATCCCCTTACTTTGTTATGTCTCTCTCCCCTTTTCCTGATGAAGCAGTCTGTAACCCTAGGGTATGTCCTGAGGAATGCTTCAACACCATCATGTCCCAGACATAGCTTGTCTTTGAGTGAATATTTTGCATGCTAAAAGTCCATTTGAGAGATGCCCTTCAGTACGACACTGATTCTACATCCAAGATGTTTGCAGTTTGTTTCATTCTGCACAACATGATCATGCATTTGTATGGTACTCAAGTGCTTCACAATGGCAGTGTAGCTCCCCATTATTGTTCATCCCACAAGTGCCAACACTGATGGACAGTATGGTACTGAAGTACCCGTGACAGTTGCATGGTACTCCAGGCTGCAGACTCATGTATTTTATGAAGGATATGAAGTTTGAATCTCAAATATCTGTCATTATTTGCTGACTTCAATCCTCAGAAATTTGTTAGAAAAAAACACAAATTTTATAAGGAACAGATGAAAAAGATGAGAAAAAAAATCTAGACATTCTGCAAAAATCTGGACAGTTGAGAAGTATGTCAGTGGGCAAGGGAGAGACACTCTTATCGTTCCTAGGAGAGAGAACACACTGTCTATTTCTGGGGAAGCTGCTGCTTCCACACGATTGTTGGTCCTATTTTTCCTGTCAAAAATAAGCAGAATCTAAGCATGTATGCACTCCTCTTCAAATTTCCATAGATAGAAGATTATTGGATGTAGCTCAATGTTTAATTCAGGCTATTGATCCTCCTTGGAAGATAGTTTCTGGTAAAATAAAGAAGGATACTTCCTTTCCTGAAGAGATTCAAGATTCTGACTCTGGAAGGAGGATGAGGGGGCAGATGCATGTTTTTCTCCTCAGATTTCTTATTCAGACTCAGAGGAGAGTTTCTGGCTCTCCCTGTGGGGAATTCTGTTTCTATGAGACTATTTCTAGAATGTACCATTGTTTTCAGTGGAAGGCACTGGGGTTTCTCAGTCCATCAGAAAATACAGTGAGCTGTTACACAAGGAATTGCCAGAAACTGCACCCATACCTCCAGTTTTGTCAGCTCTGGAGGATGTATGTCTTACTACCAACAACTTCCCTCATAGTCATCCTAAAAAACAGTAGCTAGGATGTATAAAGTTCCTCCGTCTTTTAAGTTTGTATACACTTTTCCTAATCCTGATCTAGCAGCTATAGCCATAGTTACTCTTTCTGCTGCTGAACACAATTCCATTTCTACTATTTATGATATCAGAATAGGAAGATTATTGATCAGTGTGGGGAAAAAAGTAAGTACTTCTGCAGATTTTATTTTTCAGAATGTTGAACTGTCAGGTTCCTATATTAAGGTTTGTTCTCCTGACTAACTGTGAACATTTGAGGAATGTTTTGTCTACAGTTTCTTCATGTGTGGAAAAATCTACTTTAAATTTAATCTCCTATATTCTACTCATTGTATACAGTGTGTGTGTGCATAATTCTGTTAATAATTCTACAAGTTCTATGCCATTGGTACTCTTTTGAGGAGGATGTTAAAAATTATATTTTAAATTATCCTTTAGACAGAGCTTTACTTTTTGGCCCTTCTGCTGCAGATGTGGTCATAAAGTGTGACAAAAAGGGTAAGCTGATACAAGGAATGTTTAATATCTTTCAGCTGTCCTTTTCCAAAATTTCTAATGGCTTCTCTAACTCCTCATGCAAAGATAAACAATCTCAACAAAATGCAGGTAAACAAACATTTAAGAAGAAATATTATGGGGGTTCTCAAAATAATTCTGGAAACTCTCAAAGCCACGAACAGTCAAATAAGTCAGAATAACTATTTAAGAGGGCCACAACTGACCCTGGTAACTATCGCCCCATAAGCCTGACTAACCTGGTCTACAAGGCTATGGCGCGCATCATCATGGAACTCATTAACAAAGACATTGGGAACCTCCAAACACTTGACCCGACCCAGTTCGGCTTTGTTAAGGGCAGATCATGCCTACTAAACCTGGTTGACTTCTTCGAGACAGTCACCAAAGCCATAGATGAGGGGAAGGCAGTTTACACAGCCTACCTTGATCTCGCCAAGGTGTTCAACACCATTCCTCACTCGGGTATTATAGAAAAACTCACCAGCCTGAACATAAACCCCTACATCACAAGATGGGTTGCCAACTGGCTTACAGACAGAACTAAACAGTAAGAATAGCGGGCTCCAGGTCTGACTCTAAACCAGTCACAAGTGGTGTCCTGCTAGGCTCGGTTCTGGGACCCCTACTGCTCGGCATATATTTCTCAGAAGTACAGGCAAACACAGGAGGACTATGTGGCCCATCTAATTACTAAGGGGTTCGCATCTAGAAATAAAGACGTTATAGTGCCCCTCTATTCGTCACTCATCAGACCCATCATATAGTACAATGCCCCATTTGGGATGTACCTCAAAAGACACTTTCAACAGCTGGAAAGACCGCAAAAGCACCTCACCAAGAGGATTACTGACCTCAAACATATGGCCTATGCAGCCCGACTGCAAAAACTCCAGTTGTCCTCAGTGGCATATCACTTACTCAGAGGAGATCCCTGCCTGACTTACAAAGCCATGTCCAACTCAGAATTGATGGACATGCTCCACCTAAAGAAATCCAAGTCACTGCGAGCCATGCGCTCTAGTGAGATAAACCTCGCCACAACAATAAATAGAACATGCTGGAGGGATAGATTCCTGTCACAGAGACTCCCCATGCTTTGGAACAAAATTCCTAACTACATTAGGCAGAGCCCCTCACTAACACTCTTGAAGAGAAGCCTTGAAGAGTGGATGGGTAATAGAAAATACATCCCTGAGATCACTTCATTGGCTCTGCTTGACAGAGGCTCAGTTAATTAATCAATGGGGCGGTGAAAGCCGACACACTCTGGCTAGGCTTAAAAATGTCCTCAGGCAGATAGCCTAGTACCTACCTATGAACCTATAAGAGACTTTGTAGGCTCCCTATTGCAATGTCAACACTAGGCATTAATACTGCCGACAAGTGAAAAAGAAAAAAAAGACCAAAATCACAGGGGTAGAGAAAATCTTGAAATTCACTCTTCTTCTTAAAACTTCTTTTTACACGGTGGGCAACACTCCTGCATTCCATTACCCCCAAACTTATATATACCAACACAGAGAAAGGGAATATTCTGAAAAATGGCATCTCAGAGTTTATACACATATATATATATATATATATATATATATATATATATATATATATATATATATATATAAATCTGATCTTTTGGTCATTCAGTCTCCATATTTTGGGATTCACTCTAGTGTGTCCCAACATTTCAAATGGTTACTGACTTTGTACCCCCCTTACCCTGGCACCCCCTTTTGTCTTCCAGAAAGTATAATTTTCCACTTTTCTTGTTGGCAACAGATAGTTTCAGACAAATGGGTTCTGAAGATCATTCATAAAGGTTACAGATGGCAATGGGAGTAAATTCCTTCTTTCTACTGGGTAATTCCTCATCCACCAGACCAGACTCTTTTATTTCCACCTGTCCTTCATTAAATGCTGTCCCAGGAGTGATAGAACCAGTTCCCCTTTCTCAGGTGCCATAAAAGAAAATGTTTTTTGACCAGTTCTTTTTTTCTAACACCTATTTGTGATAGCACGCAAATCAGGATGATGCTACTTCACAACCTTTCATCGCTTCTTCTTCTTCTTTAAAACTACCTGATAATACTAGATTTAAAAGATGCTTACCACATCCCTATTCTTCCAGATGTCAGGTGTTTCCTAAGGTTCTGTGTGTATTTAGATCACATTATCAGTTCTCCGCCTTACCCTTTGGACTTTTCACTGCACCTAGAGTGCTCACAAAGTGTCAAGCTCCAGTTATAGCTCATTGCAGGCTATGGGGTATTCACATTTTTCCATATTTAATAAACTTGCTTATCTGTGCAGTCTTTTTCAAAGTGTAAGGAATCTTTATCTTGGATGAGATATCTCTTAAACTAGCTGTGATCCCAAAAGAACATTCAGATATCTTTTTTGACTCCTTCTCATGGGATTTTGTTTCTTGAATATCATCCAGACACCGCAGTTCAAAGATTTTTTTTACAGGAAAAAAAAATACAATTATATCTAGATATATTTCTATGGTTTTCCACTCAGACTTCAGTCACTGAGGGGGAATTCTTCAGGGTTTTAGGTCTCATAGCTTTGATGATTCTGATGATACCGTGGCAGGACTCCACATGAGAAAGATGCAGTGCTACAAGTCAACCCTCTTCTTCTCACTCCCTGCTCCAAAGCAGTAAGTCACCACAGATCCTTGGACTTTGCTTGGGGAGAAGTTTCAAGAGGGATAAAAGTGCAAGGTGTGTGGGACACTAAGAAGACACACAAGCACATAAATATAAAAAAAATGCTTACCCTCATCAAGGCACTTAACTTTCTGAATCATCTTTTGTCCCCGGGCCCTCTTCAAGTTGTAACAGACAATACCACAGTCCTGTGGTACACCAGCAAGCAAGGGAGAACCAGGTTGTACCCACATTGCAGGCTAACCATGTTAGTTTGAGATATAGCTTCACAGCACAATGTCACTCTACAGGCATTCTACATTCTGTCAGAGCAAAATGTTGTGGTAGAAAAGCTAAGTAGGACAAGGGCAAACCCTCAAGAATAAAAATTACATCAGGGGATCTTCCAAGATCTGATCCATCTGTGGAGAATTGTTCAAGTAGATCTTTTTGCCTCCTCTATGAAAAATGATCTGGTAAGATTCTGCTCTGGGACGCCATGCAAGAAGGCCTGGAAGACAAATACCTTTCTTTTATTTATTTATTTGCAGTTTGATTAGCAGGGAAGACCACTGGGCCAAATTGACCCATTTTCAGTGGATGGCCAGGGAGAAAAGCTCCAAGATGCATTATACAATTTACATACAACTGATAGTTAATATTAAAGATAATAGTATGTAGAATAGTTACTCATAAATGCATTCAATATCATGCATAGTTAACAAATTCATTAAGCTTGAGGGTAGGGATAATACAGTTTCATTTGAGGAAAACAGATGTGTTAGGTGTGGAAAGAATTTACATACAAGCCTTTTAAGAAAATGTAAATGTGCTTTACATACACACATCAACAGTAGAATGCTATTTACAATATTTACAAGGTTGGGCTGGGTGAAATTTTCTTTTCTTTTTCTTGGATATGAATGTCCCTGTATACTTTTCCAATAATATCCATGGTACTTCTGAAAATTTATTATGAATTCCCCATGATCATTGTGGTGACTCCTTTCTATCCCAGGCAGCTGTGGTTCTTGGAAATGTCTAGGGGCAATCATCACAATCTTCCTCTCAGACTGATTTCTACTCACACAAGAACAGGAATGTTTGATACATCCCAACACCAATCAACTTTAGTTGACTGCTTGGATGATAGGGTCTTAATCCCTTTTAGGCTTCTCTTTACTGAGGGCATGTAGCAGGTACTAATGGAAGCAAGAAAACCTGCTAGAAGAAAATTATATATTAGCAAATGGAAAAGTTTTTCTAGTTGGTACCAACAACATGATTAGCACCCATTCAGGGCTATTTGTTCTCTGGTTTAACAATATTTGAGTGAGTTGCTATTCTATGACCTTTCTTACTCCTTTGTAGGCTCATTTACTGGCCATTTCAACATGTCTGCCCAAGGATCCTCCTCTTTTAATACATTCTCATGTCAAAATGCTTTTGAAAGAGGTTTTGAATAAGATGCCTCCAAGAAAACTGGTGGCCCCTCCTCGGTATCTTAATTTTGTGTTAGAGAAGCTAACACTTGCTCCATTTGAAACAGATCATCAGGTTGTCTTAAGGTTGCTAACATGGAAATCAGTTTTACTTATTGCCCTGACCTCTGCAAAAAGAATATAAGGTTGCAGGCTATTATGCAAAGTCAACCCCACCTCATTTTCAACACAGACAGTTTTTTTTTTTTTTTGAGAAGTAACCCTTTTTTTATGCCTAAAGTGGAATGTAAGTTCAATTTAAGCCAAACTATCCATCTAACAGTTTTCTTTCATGATCCCAAAAACTATGGGAGAAAGTATACTCTATACTTTTGATGCCAAAAGACAACTCAGGAACTGTCTAGACAGAACTAAATATTTCATCTATTTAGATCAATTGTTCTTTTATTGTGAAGGTAAAAAAAGAAGGGACTAGATATGTCAAAACAGACTATTTCAAAATGGTTGCCTAAAGCTATTACTTTTTGTGATACACACCACAACAAAACAATTCCAGTTGGATTTGAGGCCCACTCTAACAGGACCTTGGCTTCAACTACAGCTTTTTGGAAATTGATGGATTCTAGAAGTATTCATGAAAGTGTAACTTGATCCTCTGTATATACAATTGCAAAATACTATAAGCTTGATTCTTTCTCTAGGGCCTGGATTTAATAAAGTCTACATGGTCTGCTAAAACTGAATGCACATCATGGCATAATACTCACACAGTTGAGCACTAATTTGTATTCTGCAAACATGGTAAACATTGTGGCATGCTAATTACAGCATAAGCAGCTGAACTGTATGCTAATTAACCAATCAAAGATGGAGCAGCTATTCAACGAGCTAAACAGCAATTGTGTACACTCACTGCAGGTTTTGGCTTTGAATTCCAAAACCTATTGAAATACAGCCATGGAAAATACTCTACATGGAAAGAATGTTAGGGGCTGCTGCTGCTCTTCTGCATGTGTAAGTGCAACAGGCTCAGCTCTGTGCTGCTGCTGCTGTTAATAGACCTCTGCCATGAAGGAGAAGGGTGTTTATACCCCATTTAACTTTTCATGATCTGCATGAGGTAAGCATAGTAGAGATCTGCAGGATGGATGAAGACACACTACAGGAACTCTGCAACCTCTGTCATCCCCTACTGAGAACAAGAGCAAACCGAGAACAAATTCCTCCTTTAACTACAATAGCCTTGCTGAGACTGACAGGGGACATGCTGAGGGTGTCATAGACATCAGCATCCTCCTACATCAATTCCTGAATGCAATGTTAAAGTATACCAGTGACAAGATACATTTTCTCCATACAACCTGAGGACAGTGCTACAACTATGCAGGATTTCTACCCATTAGCACACTTCCCTGACATCCTGGGTGCCACAGACTGCATTCACATTGAGATCAAAGCATCACCTAGGGAACAGGGAATGGTGTACATAAGCAGAGAGGGCTTCCGCTACATTAACTGCCAGATTGTGTGCAATGTTAAGGGAATCATCCTGAATGTGTGTGCTGGCAAAACCGGCAGTTACTATGACTCCCATATCTGACACAACTCTCAGCTCTACTAGAGGGTCATTTATTGGGTTATTCAGGGAATGCAATTGAACCATGGTTAATGATACCCATCGGAAATGCACACCCACCCACCAAAGAATGTTATAATGAGGCACACGTTCAAACAAGAAATATCAAAGAGCATGTGTTTGGGTGGTTGAAATCACAGTTCTTGTGCCTAGATACATCTGGGTTGACCATGCAGTATGATCCCAGTATGTGTGCTGAAATTTTCAGTCTATGCTATCCTTCACAATATTATCCTGCAAAATCAGCTTTAACAGGACCAGCAAGTGTAAGCAATACACATGTCGTTATCAATGGCAAGGTCATCACAGCCACACCCAGGTGAGGACTCAGAGGGGGAACCATCAGCCACTGTGGGTGTCGGTAGACATAGGTGTGCACAATATGCCCTCACTCTGGCCAAGAGGCAATGGATAGCACACATGCTGACCACCTAAGGGGGTACAACTTTCATCCTATGCAAATACTTATAGCAAAATTAATGCAAGGTAATGCTCACAACCTTTACTTACCCATGTAATGGATGTATACTGCTAGCATCAGCCCCAAATTAAAAGACTATTTCAAAGTAAGTGTTGAATCTGGAACAGGAAAATAAATGGCTAACAACACAAATGAATGGAAGATTCTTGACTATAGTTACTTACTAATGTACCCCTACTAATCCTTCTGAATGGAACCTTGCCCACACTTGGCTACATCCAGAGTCAACTGACACTGAAGCTGCAGTAAACACACTACCTTGATCAAGTGTCTCACCATCCACCTGTCCAGTATCTCAGGGTTCAGTGGAATAGGTATGCGTAGGCATACTGACTGTGTCTGATGGCAACACAGGGGTTGGCTAAATGTCAACTTCAATTTCTGCATCTCCAGACTGTGACTCTGTTTGGCCACCATCATCATCAGAGGCTACGGATACTCTGGCATCAAGTGGTAAGAGTCCTACACATCCACTATCAGGATCGCCAGTGAAAATAAGCAGCAAACACAGGAACAAAAGTAATACTACACAAAATATTCAACCAGTTTACATGATAAAAAAGTAACGCTGGTCACTCATTGCAGATGGCACAGTGATACAGGCAATCATTAAACCCACCTCACACATACAAATAAATGCATATCTCTGATGAGTGGTCATCAATAAGCCAAAAAACATTTTTTGCTAACCATATGCAGAAGACTCCACACTTTGTAGGCAGGATGGTCCTGAAAGAAATGAAGCAAATGAAGGATGCAAATTAAACATCACAATGGGAACAGCACAGGGGTACAGTGAAAACACAAGTTGCCTATATGTCCGGTAAGATTATTTTTATCTGAAACTTGGCTGACACTTCCAATCACAGCCCATATGTAATCAACAGTTGTGTCATATATGTCTATTAAGTTATCAATTGGTACAGTAAAAAAAAAAAAATCCCCCATGAAGTAGTACACAAATTTACATATTTGACTGTGCAAGCAAATCTAGAACTTGCCATATGTAAGGTTAAATAGAAGCTAATCCTGGTGGAATCCCAAAATCAATGGGCTATATAACAGAAGGAAGAAAATGATGACAAAAATTAGGGGGTACTGCACCCAGCTGGATATAAGCACTCTCATCAAATTAAGCAGACAACTCTGGGCAAAGTAAAGTCTAACAAAGCCAAATTTGAGGTAAATTTGGCCTCCCAGGCCAAGGATAACCACAAGGCAATATTTAGCTATGCTGGCAACCTCAAAAGCAATACACAATTGTGTGCAGAGCTCATTGTAAGTGGAGCCACCTATACTGAGCCAGAAGATATAGCAAACTTACTGGCCAGCAAATTCAGCTCCAGCTTTACCACTCTCTCCCCCTCAACCTTCCCTCAGGAAATACTATCAAATATAACTTCCCCTGCTATCACTAGTGAACAGGTCCTTAATGCTGTATCTAAGGCCAATAACACTGCATCAGTGGGACCAGACAATATCCCAGCATGCCTTCTAATAGGACAAAACATGACCTATCAGGTTTTCTGGAATTGCTGTTTAACTGCAGCCTCCAAACAGGCTTCATGCCTCATGAATAGAGAACAGCAGCAGTCATCCATCTGCGCAAAGGTGGGCCATCTACAGATCCTAGAAACTACTGACCCAGAAGTTTCACTAGTCTTATATGCAAAGCCATGGAAAAAATTATCATGGAAATGATCAATAATGATATAGTAAACTTCCAGACACTGGACCCAACCCAGATTGGTTTCATCAAGGGCAGGTCATGTCTATTTAACCTTCTTTGAGAAGGTCGCTGAAGCATTCATCAAGGTAAGATCACGAATATTCAACCTTCTTTGAGAAAGTCACCGAAGCAATGGATGAGAGCAAAATGGTTCACACTGCCTACATTGGTCTGGCCAAGGCATTTGACACAATGCCCCACTCGAGCATTGTCATCAAACTCAAAAACAGAACTTATCAGAGATTTGAGATGCATGACTAGGCTTAAAATGGCCTTTGTGGTCAGAAGCCTAATAAACACATATGAATCTATTAGCATTGTTAAAGTATTTAAAGATTCTTACCTGCAGTAGATAAACTAGTTGTAAAATGCAGTATTTGTTCAGAAAGTTTCAATATGTTTTGGTTAAAATTGGCAAATGTATGCAGGTGTTTCTGGCTGTGCACAGGGTGTTCTGGAATCACCTTAACTCAGAACTTCTTTGTTATAAAATACTGGGTAGCAAACTTCTGTGATAGTAGGTGGAAAATGCTGGAGTATGCAGGTGAGTGCCAGTATTCGAGACAGAAATAGGCAGGGTTGCAATGTATGTTTCTGTGAAATATAAAAGATTCAGCATGGGTTACTGTTAGTAATACATGTGTAAGTTGTGCAACTTCTGGCACTGATATTTTACTCTTAACCCTTTGGATTTACAGTAGTTGCTGTACAATGTATTGCTGGTATTTGCCAGGTGTTTTGGACTCATGCATCTCTATGGGTTCAGCAGGAACTATTGATAAAGCTGAAACTTATGAGGCAGTTAAATGACAAGGTTTTTGGCTAATGGAGTGAGCTGCTCTGATAGACTGATGCATGTGAGACCCTGTTCAATGAGCTGCCATAACAGACATAATGCCATAAAACCTGTGTGTAGCTGCACTAGTATTATGATCTGTAGTGGCAATAGGTAATAAATGCCTTACCAGAACGTCTCTGTAAGTCTTATCCCTTGAATGAATCATTTATTTGAAATGGATGATTTGTGAGGTTACAGGATTCGCCGGACTTTGCAATATGAAATTATATTATACTTCTCCTAGTAGGACTATGCAATGTGTTGTATTTTTCAGTTGTTTATTAATTATATTTATGCTGTATTTTAAATATGTTGTATAACTGTATGCATGCATATTTCTCTACAATGATAAGCAGCATGTATATGATCAGGGACACCATGTGTACTACAATAACGTGAGATGCAGTACTTATTAATGATACTGAGAACTAATTAGGCATTACTAGACTCAGTGAGGACAGAGATGGAAGTGGTTAGTCTGCAATACAGCTATGAATATTTCATATGAAAACACTATATAGGCAGGTACAGACTGGGCTTATTTTGTGACCATAGCACATGATACAGTTTCCAGTTGTTGTTTCAATGTAAATTCCATGTGTCTACATCAAGTATAGATCATGAAAGTGTAGATTAACTCAAAAATATTGTATATTAGTGGGATATATCTCTTCAGCTTGTCAGTTAATGACAGAGGTGTAAGGCTTCTTTTGAAAAGTGCTCTGGGGTATATGTCTGAGACTTAGAGTGAAAAACTGTCCTGGGATATCTTACTAAAATGATACAAGGCCTTAACAACATGTGCTACATGGACCATCTCTAAGCCCTTTTACTATACTCAGTATCCTACAGACTGTTAAGAGGTGACTTTTGTCTGACATAAAATGCATCCTACGACCTATTACTGATGGATTTACTGCACATCAGCAGGTCAAACAGCATAAGAAAAACTCAGTCTAGGGATCTAAACCTTTTCTACAACATCAACAGAGTGGGTTGAAGAGACAGGTATATTTTGCAGAGGATGGTGCTGCTATGGAACAGATTCCCCATTCACATTAAACAAAGTTAATTGCTGTCTATTTTCAAGCGCAACTTAAATTTTTGGATTGGAAACAGAAAATTTACCCCAGTACTGCCCCCTGTACTACTAATGGACAGATTCAGCTCCTAAATGCTTTATCCCAGGTATTGGTTCCCTCAAATTATCTATGGTATTATCCCAGTTATTCTTTTTAGGAGTAATATGTAATTATTAATCATGGGAAGGGTAGGGGCAATCTATAACCAAATGTGATAGGTTGTTTTGAGCACAAAAAGGGAAACTGGCTAGGCTTAAAATGGTCTGCAAGAGCAGCTAGCCTAGTACTTACCTATGAACCTATGACACAATTGTCCTCCCAGACTCATCAGCAGCAACATCAAGCACATGCTCATATGCAGTTTCCAATGAGCTGTTTAGCTCTCTGATAGCGGACAGGAATTCTTACTTTGGTGTCATTGGTGGCTCCGTAGCAGCCTCGACTCCCCCATAGCCAGCTGTTCATGGGCAACTACAGCTGCTCTCTTCTGGGCTGATGAATCATATCAGTGGTCTGATGACACACCTGATCATAATTCTGCCGTGACTCCCTACTGCATTGACATCATTTACTAACTGATTACAAATCTGCATTCTGGCAGGCATAACCCCACATCATCTCTTAATGAGAAAGGTGCCATGGTACTTGAAAGCCTGCACTATTACATCATTTTCTGAGTCACTGATAGGGGGTTTACATGGATTTGTACACTTGGGTGCCATAATCCTATGTGACATAAAACAGAGAAGGCTACAACACATAAATTTTACCTTACACATTTGTCAACATTAAGCACTGGAAACACACATTTCAGTTATTAAAACTGAAGGTTATATGGTTATTCTACCTCACCTTCACACATAAACCAGTATTTGTCCAAACCAGGAAATATCACTTTAGTAATATATTATGTTTCCCACTGAAATATGAAGATGCATACACATTATCAAGAGAAAAGCACTTGAAACACACTTTTATTCTGGAAACATACACATGGTAGGTAGCTCCCTACCCTCAAAACAACAAACAATTGAACTTTTTTACAAACCAAGGAATACCACATAATTAAATTGGCATATATGTTTTCTACAGAATTATCAGAGTGTGTACACATTGACAACAAAAAAGTCAATTTATGATTGCCAGTCATATCTCACTCTGTCCACCATTCTCCTTGAGATGGCCCTGTGTCACTGACACATACATTGCATTTCTCTGCAATAACATAGAAGATTGTAAAATAAAATGTTAACAATAACACTTGTGATGAAAGTTAGCAACTTGTCTATATCTGAAATGTAAATGCCTGGAAAAGATTCCTGCACCAACAGTGAACTATAAGAACTGCATGGAGATAAAAGTTATATTTTTCTACTAGATATACAAATTGCTTTGTAACATGTTACAAGTTCTAGAATGTACCTGAATAATACAAGCTTACCTTAGCAAAATTAGAAGCCTTCTATTCAGATAAATCACCTAGAAGGAAATAGCAGTCTTCTGTTTGTTCAAACGCACAAGTCTCATCTTCAACTTCCCTAGCTACATGGTTACCTTTTTGTAGTGCAGATTCAGGCCTCGGAGCCGGAGGAAGATGCAAATGAGGTGTGAACTCATTAGAATTGGTGAACACCAAACTTTTGATTTTGTGCAGCTGATGTAAACATAGTGCAGGCTCTATACCACTGTTAATTGCAAATAGAGTGCAACTGTGAATGATTAGTGTGAGAGAGAAGGAAGATAAAACAGCAATTTAGATTACCTTCTCTGCAGTGGGTGTGTCACTCAGGATTCACTTACAGAGTGTAGAAGTAAGTTTAGCAAGCTTTTAAATGGAATTAAACGGCACAGGTTTCTCATTTATGTTCAATAGTATGCAAACTTCCCTGACTGTGCTGCTAAACATGTTTCACTGTCATATACTTGTTATCATAAATTTAAATGAGAATGCTACAAAATGCAACATAGAATACCATGTCTGATATTACATCAGAGATAAGAGAAGAATGAACACAACAGAAAGAGAAGACAGAGCTGCATTTGTGCAAAGAGAGTCATAAATGGTTGTGTGATCACTCATTGCCCTGAATGTGTAAGCATCATATTTTCAGCCAACTGAGAATGTACAAGTGTATGTCCTGCTAGTACTGCAGAGGATTTGCTTTCTTGCTGTAGACAAGGGTAAGGTGGTTCACACAGCCTATCTAGATCTTGCCAAGGCTTTCGACCCCATCCCCCACTCTGGAATTATAGATAAACTCAATAAACTAGGTATAAATCCCTGTGTCAGAACATGGGTTGCCAACTGGCTCACTGACAGAACCCACACTGTGAAAGTAGCAGACTCCAAATCCAACTTCAGACCAGTTACAAGTGGAGTACCACAGGGTTCAGTCCTGCGTCCTCTCCTGTTTGGTATCTACTTCTCTGAAGTACAGGCTAACGCAGAAGGTCTTTGGCTAATGAAGTTCACAGATGACTGCAAACTAGGAGCCATAATCAAAACTCCTAACGATGTGGACATCCTACAAAAAGACTTCACTGAGACAGATGCCTGGTGTCAAAGCCATGGCCTCAAGCTCAATGCCAAAAAGTGCATTGTCATCCCCTTTGGTAAAAACTCTGTACCCATGAACTACAACATAGGCGGTAGTATACTTAACACCGAAAGTCTGATAAGAGACCTTGGGAAACAGGTGGATAGTAGTCTCTCCTTTGATAATCACATTGCCACAGTAGTCAGGAAATCCTTTTACGTGGCACACCTCATCACAAAAGGTTTCTCATCCAGAAAAAAAGAGGTCATTGTTCCCCTCTACTCATCACTCATTAGACCCATTATAGAGTACAATACCCCTTTTAGTATGTACCTCATAAGACATCTACAACAACTGGAAAGGCCGCAGAAATACCTCACAAAGACAATTACTGGCCTCAAACAGATGCCCTATGCAGACTGTCTCAAAAAACTCCAGATTTACTCCGTCGCATATCGCCTACTCAGAGGCAATCTCTGCCTAACATACAAAGCTATGTCAAACCCAGAGCTGTTCGACATGCTCCACTTAAAGAAATCCCAATCCCTCCAAACTACATGCCCTAGGGACCTAAACCTTGTCACCACAATAAACAAAACATGACGGAGGGATAGATTCCTGTCCCAGAGACTTCCCTTAGTCTGGAATAAACTACCTATCTATATCTAACAAAGCTCCTCATTAGCACTCTTCAAGAAAAATCTTGATGATTGGATGGGAAATAGGAAATTCACCCCAGGGATCACCTCTGTGGCTCTGCTCAACAGTGGCACAGGAAAATAATTTTCTTGGGTGGCAATAGCCAGGGTACCTTTTTGGCTGGGCTTGTATAGGCCCCAGGGCCAATAGCCTGGTGCCTACCTATGAACCTATGCTGCAAAGCTGTGTCTGTGGCAGGGACATACAACACACTCCCACTCTGTTTTGTAATTTCAATAGTATGATAGTTCAAACCCAGAGCTGTGTAAAAATATTTAACTTGTGTTATTTTTCTTTTAATATTAATATTTGTGCGACAGGAGAATTGTGTCACTATTTAAAATGTAATATCAGCATGGATGATATGGACAGCATAAATTGCATGTGTGAATCAAGTGAGTGTGCAGCACACCTTGTAAAGACATTGGCGCACACAGGACAGAAGTTAATTAGACCATGGTTGTAGTCCCACATTATTTTTTAAGCATAAATGATATTCACACAGGACAAAAGTTAGTTAGACTCTAGTTCAAGTTCTACATTATTTTTTAAGCATAAATGATAGTAAGAATTTTTTTTACAAAGAAAATGTATTTCTGTCTTTACCTGTTTTGATTGTGTGTTGCTAAACTGTGACCAAACATACCTTATGGCTGCAGGCAAAAAAAAGATACATTGTAAATTTCCAAAAAGATAGATTGTTACTACTTTCACCTTCCTTCGCACAAACACGCTAAATGCGCTGCTTAATGGTCAGCACTCATACCCAACACTTGCAGATCAAGAACACCTGCAGACAAAAATGATACATTGTTACTTGTTCCACATTCCTGTGTGAAAACCTGGTAAGTGGTGCTGCACAGGTGGTCAGCACTCTAATTTGTGTAAAAGATTTACGTTTACCCTAGCTTCCTCTGTGACAACAGGTGTAAGTGCATGGCCACAATAGAGGTGAAGCAAGATTCTAATCCGGCATGCTCCAAATGTTAATAATGCTGTTCCACTTAATGTGAGATAAAATTAACAGTAAACAGAAAACTATACATAACAATAACTACGTATACCAGTTTATATCATATGTATATATGTGTGACTGGGGATATCCTAAGAAACAAGAATCCAGGCAGAATACAAAATACAAAACAGTAGTAAAAAATTCCAAACCTGGAAACATTGAGGTAAAATGCAGTGTTTATTCCAAACAGGAAAAAAAAGCATAAAGCTTTCAAGATCAACCCTTCATCAGTGTGTAAAACACATAAGACCCAGAAATAAAAGTGCATAACCCTGGTAGACGTACTGATGCCAGGACTAGAAAAAATGACAGGGTAGAATCCTCAGGACATAGAAACATTCCTAAAATGGGGCTAGGCCAGGCCCATGGGGAGGATAGCCCCCCCCCCATTTTAAAAGGAAGTAGCAGTCTACAAAAATCACAAAATCCGATAGGCCAAAATAGAGCAATAAAGATGATAGAGTGGTGGACTATTGAGGATAAGAAAGAAATTATGTACTGTTACTATTATGTAAGAAGTCCAGAATTTCCAGAAAGAAGATATACAAAAAGATTAAGAGAGAAATGAGAACAAAGAAAAATACTTCTACAAGGAAAACTGTCAGAAGTTTCAAATAAAAGTTTGTGTTAATTAATAAAACAGATTTATGAAAAACATTATATAGACCAAGAAACCTAAGGCTGGTTGGAAAAAGAAGCGACTAAGGAAGTGTAAAAATATAAAGAACAAAATCAAGAGACTTCTGAAAGGTATAAAAAGAAATGGACATGGGAAAGAAAAAATAAATTAAATGTGGTGCAATGTTTATGCAAAGTAGAAAGCAAAACTAATCAATACAAAAAGAGCAGCACCAAATATATTTGAAGAGAAATACAGGCAAAGGCATATGGACAAGGAAAATTTTACAATACAAAAATAAGAAAACAAAGAGGAAAAGTAGGAAAGAGGATTAGTAATGAAGAAGTTAAAGAAATAACAAATAAGGTTATGAATTACCTACAAAGTGAAGGATTTAGTGTAGAAAATCTAACTCTGATAACATCACAGCAGGACAGAGCAATGTATCCATAAATTAAGGAGAAGGGTCTATATTAGAACAGCAAAGGTTTAGCTTGTCAAACACCTAATTTCAACAGCTAAACAGTGAACACTTACAACTGCGAATGGCCACTTCCGCAAATGTTTTCATAGGGAAAAAATTCACTTGGCCGTTATTGGGAATTTGCCTTTTTTCCCAATGTAGATCGACCTCAGAGTTGGTATATTTAGTTAGGGGGTGTAGGTGCGAAGCCCCCCACTTAATTAGGGTTGGAAAGTTTGTTTTAGTGTCCAATGGCCAAGCAAATGTTTTCCCTATGAAAAAATTTGCGGAAGTGGCCATTCGCGGTTGTAAGCTTTTGTTGTTTAGCTGTTGATGTTTAGGTGTTTGACAAGCTAAATATTCGAGTATATAATATAGACCAAAGGAGAAACCAGTGGAGTGGGAAATATCTGATCAGTTGCCATATGAAGATACATTTGAGCCTTCCACAGGAAACTTTCAGTTGGAGTTGCACAGCAAGGGAAGGAACAGGAAACTGTGCAACTCTAACACAGTCAATGTTGTGGAATGATAGGCCAGTGAGTTCCCATATGAAAGAGCAATGGATGACATGGAATGAAACTGAAGAGAATGTGGCACAGGAAGATGCTTTGGAACTCTCTATGAATGCCCGCAGGAAACAGAGAACAAAGAATATGCCCTCAGTTTAGAAGAAGATGATCTAAGAGAAGAGTTGCTTGATTTAATAGAGATGGCCAGACATATTAAGATTAATAAATGAAATAGACTACAGAAAGTCAATAAAAAACAAAATGTTAGAAGTTTGACAAAACAAATGAACACTAATTAGAACTGTCCATAGAGATTCATGTGATATAACAGAAGTGAATAGATTGTATTACTGTGAAGCTAAATTAATTAATAACAGATAAAGACTTACCACAAAAACACAGGGTATTAAGGGATTGGAAAGGGAGAAATTGAATGCCATCATGGAAGTATTGACTAGAGAAAACTATAAAGCAATTAAGACAAGAAGTGTCACTATTAGAAGAGTATAGACTAGGGAAGTGATCAACAAAAATACTCAGAAAGATCGACATGATAAAGCTATGCATGATATCAGAACAGATCAGGATCTATTGTGTACTATCGCAAATAATAAACTAAAAATATCAGTACAGGCAGAAAAATATAGAGGACATGTAGATAAACATTAAAAAAAGTACAAAATAAGCAATTTATTCATGACCCAAAACAGGATTTATAGAGAATTGGGAAACAAGGCAAAGGAATTGAAATGCCACCAAAAAAATAAGAAACAGATACATTTTGGAGAAATATTTATGAAGATCCTGTGGAACATAACAAAAATGCTAAATGCATAGAAGAAGTAGAAGTTCAAATGTACAGGATATGAAATGGGATGAAGTAATGGCCAGAGAGACTGAAACAAAGTTAAGAAAAGCTCCTAATTGGAAAACCCCAGACCTGGATGCAGTACCTAACTTCTGGCTAAAAGTATTAACATCTTTACATGAAGATTTAGCTATGATTAAGCACTATTTATATGCTTTCCCTGAACAGACACCGGCCTGGGTAACAACAGGAAAAACAATACTCCTAAAGAGCAAAACTGCAAGCTGCCCTAAAAACTATAGACCAATAACTTGCCTTCCGACGACAAATAAACTATACACTGGAATTGATGCTAACAGAATTTATAGCCATTTAGAAGAAAACTCAAATATGGCAATACAACAAAAAGATAATAAAATCATATGGAACAAAGGATCATTTGTTATTAAATAAAGTTATAATGGAGAACTGTAAAAAGGGGAAGAATCAAAGTATGGCATGGATAGACAACAAAAAAGCATTTGACAGTATCCCACATTCATAGATGAGTGCTTAAAAATGTATAAGATGCACCCTGTATTGATCGATTATATTTCAGCAACCATGAAACACTTTGCAGTTAAACCATGATAAAGGACAAATTATTATTCTATGGATAAAAATTCAAAGGGGAGTATCTCAGGGTGACTGTCACTGTTGCTCTTTTGTCTTGCCCTTAACCGATTAAGCAGTCTACTTAACAGATTAGGCCATGGCTATAATTTGGCTCCCTGAAAACAACAAAGACTAAAGACTTCTTGTCTTCTTTTTGTAGTTGATTTAAATCTTTATAATTCATCAGACTAGGAACTGAAAGCACAACATCAAGTGGTCAAAACTTTTTCAGATGACATAAGAATGCCATTTGGTCTTGATAAATGTGCAAAAGCAGCCTTTCAAGCAGGAAAGCTGTAGCACCAAGAAAACATCTGTTTGGGACAGGAATGTGATATAAAAGATCTTTAGCGAGAGGGAGTGTATAAATATTTGGGAATTGATGAATGACCAACAATAAAACAGGAACAAATGCAAATAAAGCTTAGTAAGGAATATTTTAGAAGACCTAAATTAATACTGAAAACAGCATTGACATCTAGGAACAAAGTCCAATCTATAAAGCGATTTGCTCTTCCTGTCCTAACGTACAGTTTTGGAGTGAATGACTGGCCCCAAAACGTGATGGATAAGCTGGACAGGAAAATAAGAAGGACACTTCATGCTCATCAAATGATTTATAAAAAAACAGTGCATACCAAGACTATATATTCACCATTCTGAGGGAGTTATGGGCCTCATTAAAACTGATTATATGTACAGATCTGCAATTGTGGGACTGCATACATATCTGCTGATCTCGCAAAACCCAAACTTACTGAAAGTTTTGAAAACATGAGGAGAATAAGAATAAGATTGCTTCCCTGCTTAGCTTAGCAGAAGCATATTGTTTCAAGCGGGAATAGAAATCAAACCAGAAATAGATAAAAATCAGACAGCAAAGCCAAAAAACAAAGGAAAGAATATAAGGTGAAGGATCAGATGAGAAGTCAAGAAAGGCAGAACATGCATAAATATAGTTGCAAGTATAGAAAACTCTTGGAACAACCTCATGTTAATCAGGATCAAACACAGGAATGGTTACAGAGAGGTGAATTTAACCCAAAAGATGAAAGGTTAATATTGGCAGCCCAAGATAGTGGACTATGTACATGTTGGTTTGCAAAGTCTATTGAACATGTGATAGAAACAGACAAAAATAGGTTTTGTAAAACAGAACTGAAAACAGTCGCACATCTTGTTGCTGGTTGTGATATACTGATGGGAGAAGGACTGTATACTGAAAGGCAATATAATATGGCAAGACTGCTCCTTTGGGGTATGTGCAAACATTATAACACTTAAGAAGCTGAAAAACAGTGGAAATGTGAGCCATAAAGTTTTATAGGAAATGATGAAGGTTATGTCACATGGGATCACCCACTACCAACAATTTAAAAAATAGATGCAAGAAAACCAGATAGTAGTCCATGGAAAGAAGACAAAAGTAGCATTGACCATTGAAATTGCTACATCCAGTGACTACAGTGTCTTATGTACAGAGACCCAAAGCCATAAAATATCAGGATTTGTAGGCAGAAACAAGGGCAGTGTGAAAGAAGGATACCCGGACAGTTCCAATAGTAGTAGGAGCAACGGGTCTTATAAAAAAGAATTTACAGTTGTACTTAGATATGTTACTGATACATATAACTCCATATGAATCGAAGAAGGAGTCATTACTAGGCATATTGCGGGTGCTGTGAAGAGCACTTTTGGCTAACATCAAAGTTTGAAACAATACTAATTTCATGAACTTTAATCATAGTTTCACTTAGGAATGGGGTGCATTTGCATCATGGTATTAGAAACCCCAAAAACTTTAGGAAATTAAAAATAGACAGACCTTATTAACAAGGACACAGGTAATCTCCAAACTCTGGACCCAACCCAGTTTGGATTTGTTAAAGATAGATTATGTCTGTTAAACATGGTTGATATCTTGGAGAAGGTCACCAAGGTCCTGGATGAGGGAAAGACAGTGTATACTGCCTCTCTTGACCTAGCCAAGGCATTTGACACAATACACCCCTCATTTATTATAGAGAAACTCTCTAATCAGGGATTAATCCATACATTATCAAATAAGTAGCTAACTGGCTCACCAACAGGACACACGCTGCCAAAGTGGGTGACTTTACCTCTTGCAAAAGACCAGTCACCAGAGGCATACCACAGGGTTCTATGCCGGGCCCCTTACTGTTTGGAATTTATTTCTTAGAAGTCCAGGCAAACCTGGATGGCCTGTGGCTGATGAAGTTCACTGATAATTTCAATTTGAGAAAAATCACTGAGTCCCCCAGTGATGTTAACATACTGTTGACTGGGTTAATGCAGACAAACAATTGGTGCCAAATCTACAGATTAAAGCTAAATGCAAAAAACACATTATTATTCCCTTTAGGAAAGCTGACACCCCTGTAATTACATTATATACTGCACCCCCTTAAGTGTAGACCCAGTGGCACATGATCTGGGTACTCAGGTTGATAGCAATCTGAACTTTGATCACCACATATCCACAGTGGTAGGGAAATATTTCTATGTGGTGCATCTTATAAGTAAAGGCATCAGATCTAGATCTAAGGATGTTATAATTCCATTATTCTTGACCCCCATCACACCGATAATTGAGTACAATGTTCCCAAATGCATGTACTTCACCAGATACCTGCAATGATTGGAGAGTCCATAGAGGTTTCTCACCAAGAAATTACATGGTACACAAAACAAGTCTTATGCAGGAAGACTGAAAGACCTGTCACTGTATTCTGCCTCCTTCAGGTTACTAAATGGTGACATGTGCCTGGCTTACAGGGCAGTCTCTGACACAAACCAGATGGAAATGCTACACATTCGTAAATCAAACTGCAGGAGGGACACTCTCTCCAGTGATCTTAAGTTAGCCTCTGACATGAACAGGTCATGCTAGATAGATAGATACATCTCACAGAGACTGCCACTTCTATGGAACAAGCTTCCAATTCAATCAGTGTGAAACAGGGCCACTCCTTGACCCTTTGTGAATGCAGCCTAGATCAGTGGATGGGTGATCACAAATTTACTCCTGGGTGGTGCTCATGTCCATCCTGGACAGAGGAAGATGGTATTAACTACCATAAACCCTTACCTCGTCAAACTATACACACCTAACCACTGGCAATTGGGGCAACTTGGGATGAATATGGCTAGACTTGTAAGGGCTCTAGGGCTGTTAGCCTAGTAACTTCCTTTGAACCCATGAACCTATAAGCATGTCTGACAAGCACTTATTCTGTGGCAAAGTGCAATCTGGACAATGAGTGTAAAAAATAAACTTGTTGCCTAGCTTTCCCTGTGGCAGCAAGTGTAAGCTCATGGCCACAATGCAAGTGATTCCGGGTTCTTTTCCAGTGCACTCCACATTTTATTAATTCTGGTCCAGTTAATTTTAGATAAAAAATAATGATATAAGAATAATTATACATAACAATAAGTATGTATGTTGATGTCATATGAATTGTACTGGGGGTATCCTGACAATTATGTTTTTGTAATTAAAAGTTTATTTTCTGGCCTGGGATGGAGTCCTACTTTATTGAAAATCATCTTCACAACTCACATAACACAACTATAGCTGAAAAACAGAATGTATTGTGTGGTCTGACCCAGGACTCAGAAATCTTTCCTGAAAATAATACAAGTATATGCCTTTCCATTATATTGTCAGACATTACTCATGCATCACACATGAGAATGCATTAAGAAGGACCTTGTCAGAGGTCACACACATGCATTGTTTTAAACAGACCTTTATTGAATTATGACTTGTGACACAGGCAATTTTACATTAATACAAAAGTAACAAAAGTAATCAAACTGTATTAACAAGTAAACATTAACAATGGTTGACAGAAGTGCAGCACAACTCGCTCTTTAATGTGTCTATATAATTAATGAGCATGTCTAACAAACAATTTTACTATGGCAATGAGGAAAAAAGGCCTGTGTGCAAGAATATGTATTGTCTATTTTACACAGGTTTGAATCCCACATTGTACAAATTACTTTTATCATTGTGTAAGGCCCCACAAAATATATGTCAAGTCATAAAATTTATACCCCCAATTCATGTCTCAAAAATCAAGACATTTAACAAGTATAGCAGCAGACAAGCCATAGATTAATGCCAACTATCACATTACCCTTCCAGTTTCATAATCTGTCTTCTCCTCTATTTGGCATTGTTGTTCTGAGAACACCATCTCACAAATGCTTTGGCATGGTTGTTCCGGTTTGCACACTGACCATTAAACATGATATCATTAATTGGTAGAAAAACACTTCAAATGTTGTTGGATGATCTGTGCGGACATAGCATGAGCTGTCAAGGGTGGTGCCCAATTCAGGGCTCAAAGATGGGGTGTAGAGGAGTCAAAAATATTCGCTTCACTTCTCATAAAGCACCACTGCTGTAGGCTTTTGCAATGGGACTATACCAGCTCTCAATATAAATCAGGGCTTGAAACAGTCCAACCAAGGCTGCCTTCTAGCGCAACTGGCATTCCAAAGAGCAATGCAAGCATCATTACACCAACCTGAAAAGGCGCAAGCAGGAATAACTCAACCAGTGGCTGGATGAGTTTAGGACTGCTAACATTTCACAGTGTGTTAGTACACAGATAATGATAATTTAACTAATATAGAAAGCTGGAGATAGCCAAGACTGGTATGTATAATGTTTGTCTCTTTTTCTCTCCTTATTTATTTTCTAGGTGCTCCAGAGATTTCAGGGAGCAGTGAGGTCCATGCTGAATAATTAGAAAGACTTAGAGAAGCAAGGGAGAACAAATTAACATTATTTTATTAAGATTATTGCTCTTCCATACATTACTAGCAAATTAAGCATGCATATTTTAACTGCAAAAGCAAACATGCATGCTTTATTCTGTAGAGCAAGATAATTGTAGGAGTCAAGTGTAATACTGTATTTGGATGTTGTGAGTTCAAATCCTACAAGTATCAAATACATACTGTTATAAAAATCAGTTAATATTAATTTCAACAAAATTTGCATAAATGTCATGTTGTTAACTTAATGTGTATTATTTTTAAAAAGAATATGTGCAATATGTACACATTGCAAAGATTATTTGGAACAATTCTTAGTCTTATTTTTGATTTTTAAAAAGTATAATTAATGTAAAAGTAAAAATATATTTGTATTGTACTAAATTCTTGCATGTGGCTTATAATGATTCTAATTAGCTTTTTTCTTTTCCTTTTTTCCTCTTACCCCACCTCTTTTCTCTCTTCTTTATTTTTATATGTGTGATCCCACCATTCAGATAACATCATTTTCTGACAACCAACAAAAAGGTTTCCAGCACCAGGCGGCAGGTCAGGCTGTATGGCTCAGCCTGCCACCCATCCAACAGCTGCTGCGCCAATGCCCCGTACATCTGGGTATGCAGCCTGGCAATACTGCCTCTGCAGACCCTGCACTATCTGGGCTCTCAACATCAGGTATCATTACCCCAGCAACTGGTGCAGTGGTACCCTCTGGGAGTAGTAGTAGAGGTAGGGATTTTGTCACCTGCCAGAAGCTGCCAGGCATAGTGTGTGAGTGCCTAGAAGGTACCATTGGTGCACACCTCAGCAATCTGGAGAAGTTATTTGTGGCAATGCAAAGAAAACCCAAACATCAAGCAATCTAACAGGAAGCCAAGGAAGGGGAAAGTGATGACAGTTCTGAGGGTGAGGATTAGATTTTCACTGCTCCCTTGCTTGACAGACATGTGACTCCAATGTCTACTTCCTATCCCCAGTCATGGTGTCCCCCATCCTTTTCTGTCCCTCACCATCTCTGTCTCTGTCTTTTTTGTCCTGTTTGTCTGCACCTGCTTCCTCACCTACCTTACCTACCTATCTGACTCTGATATTCCTATGTCCCTTTTCCAACATTTCCCTCTTTTTGAAATAATATATAAAAAAAATGTCCCATATATAGCTCTCCACTTTGCACATGTGTTTTTTGACACACTTGATTCGGTCCAATTGACTTTCAAATATGATTGTGTTGTTGTCACACATCTGTATTGTGCTGACAGTCCAAATTCATTCAATTTTCCATCCAAGTTCATATTACACTGTTGAAGAAGTGGAAACCTGTGGTTCTTTCCTATATGGCTTTTCCTTTGTTCTTTACCCTGGTTGCCCCTCATTTCATCACTTTCCTATCTACCCCATTGTAACTCTCTTAATCTGGTCAAAAAATATTATCACACACCATCCACATATATAATAAACCCCTAATAAAGGCCTTCATGTTTTGTCCTCTGAGTTTGTGTGGTGTTTGGCATCACACACTCCAGACACTGCCTACAATGAGAGAAAAACAGGAGCCCACCCTTGAAAAAGTAAGAACAGCAACAATGAAAAGGAAGTCAGGAAAGCAGCAGGCACAGATGAAGTCAAAGCGGACATGATAAAAATGATGGGTGAGATTGGGAAAAAATGGCTGTTGAGGGTACTCATAGCAGTGGGAAGAGAAAGGCATATCCCAGATGACTGGAAAATAAGCATATTCATGCCAGTGTACAAGAACAATGGGACATAACATCCATGACTGTGGGCAGTACAGAGGTATCAAACTCCTCTCACACTGCATGAAAGTTCTGGAGAGGGTGATTGATAAATGGATAAACAGAATAGTAGAGAGTAAGATGGGAGATGAGCAGTTTGGATTTAGATCAGGATGCAGCACAAATGACCTGATGTTTGCAGTGAGACAGATAGTTGAGAAGAAGCTAGATGTGAGGAAAGAGTCCAATTCGGCATTCCTAAACTTGGACAATGCATATGGCAAGGTCCCAAGAAAGCTGATTTGGGCAGTGCTGCGGTGGTTCAAAGTTCCAGAAACATTAGTAGAATTAGTGCAGGCTATGTACAAGTACCCATTGATTCAAATACAAACAGTGTTCAGTCTCACAAAGGGGTTCCCAGTGGGAGTGGGTATGAACTAGGGTTATGCTCTGAGCCCACTGCTGTTCATTCTGGTGATGGACTACAGTAGCAGACAGGTCAGAGGGGACAGATCAACAAAGAGACTCTATGCAGATGATGTGGCATTACAGGCAGACTCTGAAAACTTCTTCAGGGAATGGAATGCAAATCTGAAGGCACAAGAATGAAACTAAGTACAGATAAGATAGTGGTAATGAAAGCAAACTGGGAAAATCAGAAGAGGCTGAGAATTGAAATAGAAGGGTAAACAGTGAAATGGGTTAACAGCTTCAAGTATCTGAGGGCAGTGGTCGAGGAGAAGGGAGATCTGAATGAGGAAGTCAAAGCTAGAATCAGAGGAGCTGCAGCCAACTGGCATAGAGTGTCAGGGGTAATGTATGCCAGAAGAATGCCAAATAAGCTGAAAGTAAGGTGTAAAAACAGTGGTGTGAAAAGTACTACTATATGGTACAGAAACCTGGGCACTAAAGGCAGAGAAAATGGGAAAGCTAGAGGTGATGGAAATGAACTGCCTGAGAAGGGTAATAGGATGCACACTGTGGGACAGACAAGGGAATGTGGATATAAAATCAGAAGCCAAAGTAGCTCCAATTGCAGAAAAGATCAAAGAGAACAGATTATGGTGGTTTAAGCACATGTGCAGAAAACAGTAGTCAGTCTGGTGAAGAAGATTTGGGAGACAGAGTAAGAAGGAAAGAGGAAACGAGGACATCCAGCAAAGAGGTGGATGCACTGTGTGAGAGAAGATCTGCAACAGTCAAGCATGAGTGTCGAAGAAGGTAGGAGTGTGACACTGAATTGAGAGAGATGACAACGATTAACATGACACACTGATCCCATGTATAAAATGGGAAGAAGGGGGGTGATGATGATGATGACTGGCATCACGCAGCAATGTTGAGTGATGGTGAATGGCTCTCTATGTCTTGTGGTTACCTCTGCAAAATGCTGCTAAACCTTGCTGCACCATAAGTACACAGAGTTAAAACAGAGTAAAGGAAGTACTTTGAAAACTTTACTGGAGCAGTTATTTGAACTGCTGAATGCATAGAATAGCAAATCCATTTGTGTACTGTTGACATAAATCGCTTGACTGATACTTATTTTTATACAGTACTTCACTATGGTCATTGCTTCTCACATTTGCAGGAACTATCACATTTACTTATGTAATGCCATCCTGACCACCATGCCTAAAAAATAGATTAACCTGTATTCGAACCCTATATCATCTGTGGGGTCTATATCATGCTATCAATGATGCGTTACAGAGAATGACTCTTCATTAACACTAAAAGAGCAAACCGTGAATTACGCAAATGGCTGAATCAGCAATTTTTTCCTTGGGGGGGGTATTGCTTGGCCAGCAGCATAAATTTGACCCTTTCCCCACTTAGGGTGATCTCAGAGATGGTATATTTAGTTAGGGAGTGTGGGGTGGGGGCAAAGCCCCTCACATTGGGGGGCTGGGCCAAGTCCCCCACTTTGAGTTATTTTTAGTGGTATTTCATTTCTGGCCGGATCAGTGATTTTTTTCCCCGATGAAAAAAATCACTGATTTGGCCATTCGTGTATTTCACGGTTCACTCTTTTGGTATTGAAGAAGAGGCATTCGCTGTAATGCATCTTTGGTAATTTAATATAGACCTCATCTGTGCTGTAAACAAAAAGTTCAATGCACTTACACCTGCTGCCACAGGGAAAGCCAGGCAGCAGCTGTATTTCTTGCTCTCAGTACTGTCGAGAGTGCTGATGGCTGTGCCTCGCAGCTTAGTGTGTTCACACAAAAGAAGGCAAACTAATAGACATTTCACTATTTTCCCATTTAAGCAGAAAATCATGTTTGTGCATTGCTTAACTCTGCACAAACAGGGAGCGGAATAGCAACACTTCATAATGTCATAAAAGTTATGACACAATATTTGCAATATAAATTACTGTATGAACACCACAATATCTGTTAATTATTTCTCCCATGGCATAAATGTATAACTACTTCTGAAGTTCAAGTTGTATTCATTAAATATGAATTTTGCATAGGCAAACACTTTGCCATCGTTCACACAAACCAGTTACTCAATGGTGTGCTATGTAAATAGGTGTCTGGCAAGTACTACTATAATTATTGTCCAGTTATTCTTCATTCTATCAAAACCCATTTAAAAACACAACAAAAAGGAAGGGACTTGTTAGTGACTGAATGCATATTTATCCAGTCTCAGGTGTGCCTGCTCCCAAGCACTTGAAACCTGTGGTTACTTATGCACAATGATGTCAGCAATCAGTCAGATGTCAACTACACTACAAAAATAAATAGCACAACTGCACTGATAATGACAATAAGCTTTGAGATTGTCTTATACATATCTTACTATGGACATCAGATCATTACAACATAAACACATATACATCAACACTTTCATCTATGCTGACCACAAAATATGCATGTGTGTTTGTGTGTTTGTGCCTGTGACTGAAAGTTTGTAATGTACACAACATATTGTTAAACAGGTGCAAGGTGCATGTTTGTCTCAGTTATGCATCGTGCATTCCAGACAGCTTATTGTATATACTTTAAGAACCCCTGTCTTTTAAAGGTTTTATATCTGCACATTGGAACCAAAACAGAAAATCCAAAGTGCACACTTTGCACATCACTCTCATAAAAGGATATGTTACCTGCACCATAGAATGAGAATGTCATTACCTATAAATATCACTATGGCAAGGAGAAATCACTTTGGTGATAGCACAAATATTAACTAATGTGTTCTGCAGATGAGAACAATATAGCTAGGTAAGGGTTCAAATAATACAGAAGCAAAATTTTGTGTGCGTGTGTGTGTGTGTGTGTGTGTGTGTGTGTGTGTGTGTGTGTGTGTGTGTGTGTGTGTGTGTGTGTGTGTGTAGTCAAAAGAGCATGAGTCTATATTCCACTATAATAAATCAAGTCTCATGGAGAACAAAACTTTTTACAGTTGTACATGCCTAAACAGTCATTTCATACAGGTCTCCCGACATCTTCTCACAAACATACACTGATGATGCCATCTGCTAAAAAGTGTTCTGCAAAAGTATCAATATCAGACTTGTGTTGTGGTGCTTGTGTTAAGTACTGTGGTCTATAGATAGTTAGGTAAGGTTTGAAACTCCCTGTAGTCAACTTGTATGTGCTTGTGCTCAGTTAGCTGTCATTGTGAAGACCATTTTAGAGCAATACTCATAACAACTTCTGAAAACACACTGATGATATCATGTGTTATAAAGTGCAGTCTGATACTCTAAATATATTTGAGCAATGGTGACAGCATTACGCACTGTGTTTTGTGGATAGTTAAGTAGGGGGTTGAAATAGGTTCATAGGTTCATAGGTAGGTACTAGGCTATCGGCCCTATGGCCCATACAAGCCTAGCCAAAAAATGTACCCTGGCTTTCGCCACCTAAGAAAATTATTTTCCTGTGCCCCTGTCGAGCAGAGCCACAGAAGTGATCCCCGGGGTGAATTTCCCATTTCCCATCCAATCATCAAGATTTTTCTTGAAGAGTGCTAATGAGGAGCTCTGTTTGACATAGATAGGTAGTCTGTTCCAGAGTATGGGAAGTCTCTGGGCCAGGAATCTATTCCTCCAGCAAGTTCTGTTTATTGTGGTGACAAGGTTAAGGTCCCTAGAGCGTGTAGCTCAGAGGGATTGGGATTTCTTTAAGTGGAGCATGTCCAACAGCTCTGGGTTTGACATAGCTTTGCATGTTAGGCAGAGATTGCCCCTGAATAGGCGATATGCGATGGAGTAAAGCTGTAGTTTTTTGAGATGGTCTGCATAGGGCATCTGTTTGAGGCCAGTAATCCACTCTGTGAGGTATTTCTCTGGTCTTTCCAGTTGTTGTAGATGTCTTGTGAGGTACATACCAAAAGGGGAGTTGTACTCTATAATGGGTCTAATGAGTGATGAGTAGAGGGGAACAATGGCCTCTTGTTTTCTGGATGAGAATCCTTTTGTGATGAGATGAGCCATGTAGAAGCAATTCCTGACCACTGTGGTGATGTGATTATCAAAGGAGAGACTACAGTCCACCTGTGTCCCAAGGTCTCTTATCACATTTTCAGCATTAAGTAGACTACCAGCTATGTGGTAGTTCATGGGTACAGAGTTTTTACCAAAGGGGATGACAATACACTTTGTGGCATTGAGCTTCAGGCCATGGCTTTGACACCAGGTATCTGTCTCAGTGAGGCCCTTTTGTAGTTTGTCCACATCATTAGGAGTTTTGATTATGGCTCCTAGTTTGCAGTCATCTGCAAACTTTGTTAGCCAAAGACCTTCTGTGTTGGCCTGCACTTCAGAGAAGTACATACCAAACAGGAGAGGACCCAGGACTGAACCCTGTGGTACTCCACTTGTCACTGGTCTGATGTTGGATTTGGAATCCGCTACTTTCACAATGTGGGTTCTGTCCATGAGCCAGTTGGCAACCCATCTTGTGACATAGGGATTTATACCTAGTTTAGTGAGCTTATCTATAATTCCAGAGTGGGGGATGGTGTTGAAAGCCTTGGCGAGATCTAGATAAGCTGTGCGAACCATTTTACCCTCATCTATGGCTTTGGTGACTGCTTTAAAGAAGTCAATCAGGTTTAGGAGACATGATCTGCCTTTTATAGCTATATACAACTGGACGTATAAGAGAATTTAAGTACCTTTATCTGCACTTTTTTCAAAAAATACAGTATTTAAATTGATTTAACTGTGTTGCAGGAATATTAACTGAACTGGAAGTTTTGACTCTGCTCTTCAGTCAGTGCTTGCTGAATTTTATTATTTGTTAGTAATTGCAGCAGTGGAGGTAGCCACATTCTTTGATTTCCTGTCCATGCCTATTTAAGTGGTACAGTTTGAAATATTTTCTGCTTAAAAACCTCAGCTTTGGCCGGCTAAGATCTAGCTGTATTCAACTGGATGTATAAGATAATTTAAGTACCTTTATCTGCACTTTTTTTCAAAAAATACAGTATTTAAATTGATTTAACTGTGTTGCAGGAATATTAACTGAACTGGAAGTTTTGACTCTGCTCTTCAGTCAGTGCTTGCTGAATTTTATTATTTGTTAGTAATTGCAGCTGTGGGGGTAAGCCACATTCTTTGATTTCTTGTCCTTGCCTATTTAAGTGGCACAGTTTGAAATATTTTCTGCTTAAAAAACTCAGCTTTGGCTGGCTAAGATCTAGCTGTATTCAACTGGACGTATAAGAGAATTTAAGTACCTTTATCTGCACTTTTTTCAAAAAATACAGTATTTAAATTGATTTAACTGTGTTGCAGGAATATTAACTGAACTGGAAGTTTTGACTCTGTTCTTCAGTCAGTGCTTGCTGAATTTTATTATTTGTTAGTAATTGCAGCTGTGGGGGTAGCCACATTCTTTGATTTCCTGTCCTTGCCTATTTAAGTGGCACAGTTTGAAATATTTTCTGCTTAAAAACCTCAGCTTTGGCCGGCTAAGATCTAGCTGTATCCAACTGGACATATAAGAGAATTTAAGTACCTTTATCTGCACTTTTTTTCAAAAAATACAGTATTTGAATTGATTTAACTGTGCTGCAGGAATATTAACTGAACTGGAAGTTTTGACTCTGCTCTTCAGTCAGTGCTTGCTGAATTTTATTATTTGTTAGTAATTGCAGCTGTGAGGGTAGCCACATTCTTTGATTTCCTGTCCTTGCCTATTTAAGTGGTACAGTTTGAAATATTTTCTGTTTAAAAACCTCAGCTTTGGCCGGTTAAGATCTAGCTGTATTCAACTGGATGTATAAGAGAATTTAAGTACCTTTATCTACACTTTTTTTCAAAAACTACAGTATTTAAATTGATTTAACTGTGTTGCAGGAATATTAACTGAACTGGAAGTTTTGACTCTGCTCTTCAGTCAGTGCTTGCTGAATTTTATTCTTTGTTAGTAATTGCAGCTGTGGGGGGTCGCCACATTCTTTGATTTCCTGTCCTTGCTATTTAAGTGGTACAGTTTGAAATATTTTCTGCTTAAAAAACTCAGCTTTGGCCAGCTAAGATCTAGTTGTATTCAACTGGACGTATAAGAGAATTTAAGTACCTTTAGCTGCACTTTATTCAAAAAATACAGTATTTAAATTGATTTAACTGTGTTGCAGGAATATTAACTGAACTGGAGATTTTGACTCTGCTCTTCAGTTAGTCCCACCCACCCTTCCTGTTTTTGTTTTGGTGTTAATCTTAGTGGCCTTGAAACTGCCTGCCCCTCTTGTAAATTTGTGTTTGGATACTCCTTCTGGGCCCATCTCATTTGCTCACTCAACTGAGTGCAGTGAGATCATATTCTGATTTCAGGCACTCCTACTGTGTACAAAGAGAGCATCTGGGAAACAGAAAAAAAAAATAAGCTTGTTTCCTGCCTTTCCTGTTAAGTGGTATAGACTGTTTGTAGGCTTCTGAGCCCCCAAGCGCTTCTGTGTTGGAGGGAAGCCTTCTAGCTTAGTTTTTTTTTCTTATAACTAGCCAGTTTTCTAGTTTCAGCACTCAAATATGTTTCTTTGAACTCAGCACTTGTTTAGAACTCATTGTAAGCACTACACAAGCTGCAAATCACTACAGCACTCAACTTTCCTCAATTGTCTAGTGGAAAGCAGTTTTTAGTACTTAATAAATAAGCACTTATCCAGGCATGTCTAAGGGTCAGCTCCCAGTGATTTCTCTTCTCTACCTGATGAATCTGGGCATCTTGGGGCAATGCAGCAATTGCCTCATGTACACAGACAGCCCTCTCCTCCTACCACCCAACACTACAACCTGTGAGAGATGCACTTATATACCCAAGCTGGAAGCAAAGCTCTCTTTACCCAAGACTAGACTAGACAGTCAAGAGGAGAAGGTAAACACTTGCACCACACCACACTCATCACATAGTCCCTCAAAACCTACACCACCAAAATACACACATAGAAACACAAAACACACACCTACATTTGTGGAGGCTCTCAATAAAAACCTGCCCAAGCATCAGGGACATCCAAAGCACAAATGTAAGCAAACTCCACTCCCCAACACAACCCAAATGACACATAGCCCACAAACTCAGTGTGCCACTCAACCACAGCCCATAAGGCATAACAACGTACCCAACATTCTAGTCATAGGTGACTCTATAGTCAGGCACACTGATGTTCCACTCACTAGACTAAACAAGGAGAAAGTTACTGTTAGCTGCCTGTCAGGTGCCACGATCCACCACATAACGCATGTACTCAGGTCACTCCACAA
Organism: Protopterus annectens; assembly: GCF_019279795.1. Lineage (NCBI taxonomy): Eukaryota > Metazoa > Chordata > Ceratodontiformes > Protopteridae > Protopterus > Protopterus annectens. The sequence continues at coordinate 445,762,769 of NC_056733.1, read as the reverse complement.
TAAGTACAAATATGACACTGTCATTGTCCATGTTGATGTGAATGATCTGAGACGTACCTCCCTGTACTACATGAAAAGAGACATGGAAGAGCTCACCAATCTTGTATCCCTGGCAGGTATGACCCTAACCCTGAGTAGCATCCTGCCATCACCCAGAATGATACCACTGTACAAGGACAAAATGATTGACTTCAACAATTGGCTAAGCTTCTGGTGTCATTCTAAGGGGATCCAGTATTTGTCTGCCTGGGACGACATGATCGACAGTCCACGATACTTTGCCAGAGATGGCCTGCACCTGTCGCCCTTAGGATACCGGATACTGGCTAAGACTCTTACAACCCCTATAGTGCCTTTTTTAGGCAAGGTTGAAATGACAAATTCACCACCATAGCAGTAACACGCAAGCAAAATCTGAGGGTAATGCTACTCAGTGCTAGATGTCTAAACCTCAAAATGCACTCACTCGAGGCACTCCTTAAAATGGAGAACATTGACATCAGTGCAGTGACAGAGACCTGGTTCAAAGCTCCAGAGAGTACCCCTGCATTACCAGGCTTCAATTCATACCACACCTTTCGGCCACCTAACCCAGAAAGAAGCACTAAAGGCGGAGGCGTGTCCATATTCATTAAGGATATCCACACATCCAGGCTAGTTGCACAGCATAATGCATCCGAGATTATCCAATTGCAACTAACTCTGGGCAAGACCGCAATCCAAATTGCAGCTTGCTACAGACCCCCCACCATGCCCCAGGATTCACACTCCTCATTTCTTGATACACTGGAAAGTATTAGGGTACAACCTAACACCCTAATAATGGGTGATTTCAACTACCCCACCATTAACTGGGAAAACTACTCATGTACCAACTCTTTTGCTCAACGTTTTCTAGAATTCATAAATTCCAATGCCTTGGATCAATTTATTCACACCCCCACCAGGGGCAGCAATATCCTTGACCTGGTCATTACCAACATGGGAAACCGGTGTTCCACACCAGAGGTCAATTCCTCGTTGGTCAGATCCGACCACAAGCTAATCAGCCTAAACATCCACATCCCACCTCCAGCCCCAGTTAGGGAAACCATCGTAAAAAACTTCTCAAAAGCCAACTTCACATTTCTTAAGACAGAAGTGGCAAACTTCATGACACCCATGCAGACAGACAATAGAGGTATGACTGCCGAATCCTACACAAATGCACTTTATAAGCACTTACACGAGTGCATGGATCATGCTATCCCTAATAGAACCAAGATGTTATCCTCCAAAAAAAGGAAGCCAATCTGTTGGTCCTCTGCCATAAACAAACTCTACAATAGAAGAAAGAAACTGTTGCAAAAAAGAGTAAAATCCCATGACTGGAGGAACTCCCTGGTCAACCTCAGTAAGAAGCTGAGATCCCTCATAAAATCCTCCAAAGCTAGTTACGAAAACAAATTTGCCACTGACTCTAAAGACAACCACAAAGCATTCTATAGCTATGTCAAGAATCTAAATGGGAACACTCAGATCTGCTCTGAGTTACAGCCTAATGGCACTAAATATACAGAACCAACTGATATTGTAAACATCCTAGCAGATAGGTTCAGTGCTAACTTTACCCCCCTCTCACCCCATAGAGGGCCCATCTCTATACCGGAAGAATGCAAAGTTCCTATAATCTCGGCTGCACAGGTAAAAAACACACTCTCCAAAGCCAAGAACACAGCATCCATGGGACCTGACAATATCCCAGGCTGCGTTCTACATGAACTACAGAATGAACTGGCACCCTACCTAAGTACCATGTTCAATCATAGCCTCACCTCAGGCTTTGTACCCACTGAATGGTGCACCACGACAGTTATCCCACTCTACAAAGGGGGAGCCACGATGGACCCCGGAAACTACTGCCCGTTAGCCTGACGAGCCTGGCCTGCAAGGCCATGGAACGTATCATCATGGAACTCATAAACAAAGACATTGGTAATCTCCAAACTCTGGACCCTACTCAGTTTGGATTTGTAAAAGGCAGATCAAATGCACTGCAGTCAACTTGTTTGTGTTCCATTAGCTGTCATTATGGAAACCATTTTGGAGCAGTGTGCGAGAAACTCCTCCAAACATCTTCTCAACACACACTGATGATGTCTTCTGCTATAAAGTGCAGTCTGATACTCTGAAACTTAGCACTGATGTGAAGTACTGTGTTCTCAAGCTTCTGTAACCAGATATTTAGGGGGTCTAATCTTACAGCAGTTAACTTGATTGTGTGTTCATCCAAATAATATTTTGGAGATAATTTTACACCAAGATGTGACTCCACACCTATCTCAGACACTCTTCTAAACATCTTCTCTTTAGCATACAATGATGCTATCAGCTTCTATAAAGTGCAACAGGACAATGTTAAAACCATACATATGTGGTGGTGTTAATCTTACATTGTATGGACTCCAGCTTCTATGCCTACCCAGGTTTAATGTTCAGATCTGACCTCAGTCACCTGCTATTTGTGTGCTTGGTGGTATATTATGGTACAGCAATTGTATGATCTTTGGAATCTCTTTTCATTTGACATCTACTTGGAAGAAACTTTAACATAGACTCATGAAGCCACTTCCCCTCTTTCTCTCTGTCGACATAATATCCTTTCTGCAGAAGACTGGAGGATGTCATCATCTCGAAGATGCATACACACATTGTGAAGGTGAGTTCTTCTATGACCCTCTGCAAGCCATCTCCAGAACACTGGATGTGTGGTTGCTAATTCTCTTAGGGTGTTGCACATGTCATATATGGTCAGAAGTAGTAAGAAAGGGTCTATATCAGAACATTGAAGTTTTAAAACTTCGAATGTTCTAATATTGACCCGTTTTGAGCAAATGCTAAAAACAGTGAAGGTGCAGAACACCGGTTCTGTGACTTTGCTGTTTTCATTGTTGTGGTGGAATGTTACGGGTCGGGTTCAGGTAAGTGTGCGATTGTGTGGTCGTAAGGGTTAGCATGCGGGTTAGGTGTGTTAGGGTTAGGGCGTGGCTTAGGTGAATTAGGGTTAGAGATGGGTTAAGTGCATTAGGGTTAGGGTGCAGGTAAGGTGAGTGTGCGATAGTGACGGACCTTAGGGTTAGGGATTGGGTTAAGGTAAGTGGATAGATAGTAATGTATGTACAGTTGTAGTGTAGGGTTAGTTGTAGGATTATAAGTGTATGTGTGTGGATTGATGTTTTTTAGGTGTGCTTGTGTTGTGTGTATGTGTTTCGGAATAGCAAATCTTTTCCCCAAGGAAAAAATTTGCTGTTCTGAATGTTAGATATTATGTGGTTTAGCTATTTTAGGTTCGATGAAATAGCGTTCACTATTTTCATCTTTTGATTGCGTGATATAAACGCATAAGAAACACAATCAGACACATACACACATACACACATACCCTTAATATCTTCCCTTCTATAGATATAGTAATTTTTGTTTAAATGCCTTAATAATAGCTAGAATTTTATTTAATGTTGGCCCTTAGCCTAATAATGTCTAACGACCCTATGGACACTGCACATGTCAATGTTGTTGTCATCTACATGTTGAGGTGTGGATGTATAGTAGCCCTACAACAATGTATTCCAGATTGTAATTTGAGGTAATGTATTGATGGCTGCTGCCATTTAATTACACGTTCCTTCCATAACAGTTATATTAACATCCCTCCTTAGAACTGTTGACAAGGGATGATGCTATGTATATTATTGCCTTACTAAGACTTGTGTTTATGTAGTAGAGTTTATCAACATTCTAGGCAGTTTTCATTCCACCACCACAGTGACGATTGCAGTTATGGCACAGGGGTGCATGTGTATACGTACCATCATTAAATGCTCTGTGAGATACATCAGTGTAATGTCATACTGATTACACGGGCACAAATGTCTTGTTTCATCCACATGTTGTAATTCTGTTATATTCTTAAACATATAACTAATTCAGATTCAGTTGCAAACTTCATGAGTTCATTGTATAAAGAATTGTGTTTCTGTTCACAAGGATTATTAAGGTGGTTCCCACCAGTATTGTCAGACAGTCAGCCCTTGTGTTTTGCATGAACCACATCCAACTTATTTTTAATATCAAGGTTCTCACGCACAGCTTTACAGTGAAAAATATATAGGTATACAATGTGCAACTGATGTAATTATGAGACACAGGCAGAGTTGTATGACTATATGAACAGTTCCAATATGTGCCATGTGATGCATACCAACAGTTGCTTTTGGAGGTGTTGTCCAAATCATTTTTAAGTAATTATGAAATGTTAAGGGGCATACACAACTAAGGGCAGTGCTGTTTGTGGATGGGACCTCCCAGCTTATTTTCTCAAGAGAGCAGCTCATCTGTGTGCTCTCTATGGCTAAACACACAGCATCAATGGGCCTTGACAACAGCCCAGGTTGCATTTTCAATAATGTAAAATGTGACCTAGCCAACACAGTTGGATCCCTCCTTAATCACAGCCGCAGACAGATTATGTTCTAGCAGAAGGATGTACAGCAATAGTCATCCATCTCTACCAGGGAGACCATGACCTGACCCAGGGAATTATAGACCCTTAAGCCTGACTCACCTCATATGTAAGGCAATCAAAAGAATCATCATGGACCTTATCAAAAATGACACAGGTAATCTTGCAACTGTGTACCCAATCCATTTTTGATTTACTAAGACTACATCATGCCAGTTAAATCTGTTTGACTTCTTCAATAAGATCATAAAGGGCATGGATGAGGGAAAGAGTCCCACCTAGCTAGACCTGATCAAGGCATTTGATAAAAATTCACACATAGGTACAACTAATAGTGTGGCTGTCTCAACTGGGCATAAACTCATACATCACCAGATGGGTAGCCAAATGGATCACCTACATAACACATACTGTGTGTGAATTCATATATAGCAGGAGGCCAATGACTAATGCTGCGCAACGGTTTTCTGTACTAGACCCTTTCCTGTTTGATATTTAGTTCTTAAAAGTCAAGACAAACTTGGATAGCCTTTGTCTTACCAACTTTATGGATAACTGCAAAATATGGACAATCATTGAATCCATTAACACTGTTGATATTTATTTATTTATTTCACATTTGTTAACTGGATTAGTCCAACTGAGGTTGCAAACAAATTCATTTTCAGTGGAGACCCAAGGGGAAAAGCCGCAGCAAACATAAGTAAAGATAAAGTGACAATATAAACATATTAAATAACAATCACAATACAAAATAATTGTGAAAAAGAAAAGGTTATTTAACTACTTGCATTGCACTGATAGTAAGCAACTCATTTTCAGTGGAGATCCAAGGAGAAAGAGTCCCAGCAAACATATGCAAAGATAAACATACAAGACAAAAACTATTAAAAAAACAACGCAAATACGAAATTAATTATAAAGAGAAAAACAAAAGAAAAAATTGTGAACATTAAGGGTTGCACTGATAGCAGTGGTCTAAATTTGCTACATATAAGAGTAAAAACTACAGGATAATCGTTGTTCAAAAGAAGGAAAATGTACAGGCATTGATAGGAAGTGGGGGGAAGATAAATAGTGTGGAGAATTGGAGGGGAGTGAGAAAGGAGGGGACTATAATATGGCTATAGTAGTAGAGCAGAGGGTTTAGGAGGTTAGTTTAAGCAGAAGTTACTAACAGAGAAGGGGGCAATAGTAGGGCTATAGTAGTACAGTGGAGGGTTTAGAAGGTTAGTTTAAGCAGAAGTTACTAACAGAGAAAGAAAGTTAGGAGATGCAACAGGTTATACAGTAGGACAGACTAAGACTACGTGTTGTCAAGGCAACAGCATAACTTCAAGTTTAGTAGGTGGGATTTAAGCTTCTTTTTAAAACATATATATATATATATATATATATATATATATATATATATATACATATATATATATATATATATATATATATATATATATGGATCTACTATATTTGGTCGAATTTCATTTGTTCGAAAATTATTTCAGGCAGCCCGCTTGACTGAAATCTCATTTCACTGAAGGCACATTTGGTCGAATAACATTTGGTCAAAAATGGTATTTAACCCCTGCCCCACTGCAGTACAACCTTGGAGTGAGAATATAAAGTTAGGGGGGGTATAGGGGGCATAGCCCCTCCCATAATTGCAGTTTATGCAGTATTATATACATGTGTATCCCTTAAAAATACATTAAAACATATAACATCAGTAACAATTGGTTGCAAAACATGGGGGGGCTGCACCTCCCACCCCCCAATGTGGGGGGCTGTGCCACCCTAACTTTATATTCTCACTCTGTGGTCGCACTGCACAGGGGCAGGGACTAAATACCAATTTCGACCAAATGTAATTCGACCAAATGTGCTTTCAGTCAAATGAGGTTTCAGTGAAGTGGGTTGCCTGAAATCATTTTCGACCAAATGAAATTTAACTAAAAGCAGTAGATATATATGTATATATATATATATATATATATATATATATATATATATATATATATATATATATATATATATATATATACATACTGCATAACGTATTAGTGCACAAAAATAATCAGTGCTACAGCCATGGAAACATAGTACATGAACACAAAAGCATAATTAATCCATTTTAGAAAGTAAATACCTAAGGTAACTGCAAAATAGAAAGCACTCCCATATGAGTACACCCAGTGGTACATAATTTGTGTACTCATTTAGATAGTAATCGGGACTTTGACCATCATGTGCCCACAGTGGTGACAAATCCCTTATATGTGGCACAACGTATATGTATAGTCAGGCCTTCCACATCAAAGTATATTATAATGCCATTGTACTCACCCATCACCATATCAATAATTGAGTAGAATGGACCCTTTTGAATGTACCTCATCACACATCTACAACAGCAGGAGCAACACCAGAGTTTTTGCACAATGAAGATACATGGTGTGAACAACAGGTCATATGCAGAAAGATTGAAAGCTCTATCACTGTATTATATCTCCAACAGACTAATAAGAGTCAGTCTGTACCTGGCCTACAAGGCACCCTCCAGTCTGGCAATGATGGAAATGCTAAACTTTGTTAACACAAACTACATAAGGATCACTCATTCCAAGGATGTTAACCTAGCTTCCAACATAATGTCATATTGGAGAGATATATACATCTCTCAGTCACTACCCCTTCTCTAGAACATGCTTGCTATTAATGTAACACAAAGGCTTTTCCTGACCCTCTTCTAGTGCAACATAGATCAATGGATGGTTTATCATGATTGCACGTGTGTTGTGTGTATGTCCCTTATGGATAGATATAGTTGATATTACATAACAACACATAAGCACATCCCTGTGTGAACATTGTTCAATAGCAATTGAAAATTGTGTAACTCATGTTTAATCTGGTTAGGCCTTTATGAGATCTTTAGCCTAGTACTCTCATATGCACCTGTAAACATATGGAGTTCAATTGTATCCTAAGTACAGCTAACAGTGCAGCTGTACAGCATCAGGGACATACCTCTGCATTACGTCAGTATTACCACTTGATAGTTTGCATGAACACATATACATGCATGTCAGGATTTCATGGTAGTATACTTTTCCATGTCAATACCAGGGTGACAGAGATCCTGCGGCATATGTCTTGGGTTTGACATGTGCTGATAGAAAGTGTGCTGCATTTATTGTTTGGTATGTGAACAATATCAGTGTCAGCTTCCTCAGTCATTGATGCTAGACTTTGCAGTGCTGTAGTTTCTGTGCACATGAACTTAACTAATGCATTGCCATCAGTCTCACATTGTGCTGAACAATTCAATATAATGGATCACTTTTTAAGTCACACATCAATTGCAGATACAGCAGACAATATCCATTTCTATTAACTTTGGCAGATGAATACAATACACAGCTGTGTGTAGGGAATCTACTTATAATAGTGAGTTGTTTTTAAAGTGCTCTTCAAATAGCCAATACCTATGTCATCCAGTGATGCTTTATTCAAGTGCTTTACTTTTAACACAGTTAGCACCAATGCGTCTTGTTAGCCATACATAAATATTCTTTGTGATGCATAACCATTAGGATTTGACAGTGCAGACGTCACTTCAAAGCATTCTTACTTGAAGCATGTAGGATAAGTCTTTCTGTGAGGCATCCAGTAAATACATAGCTCATTGACAACACTGATGGCATAGGTTACATTCTTGAAGGTATATATTGTGACTTATGTGCATGCAAACCTCTCAATTGGGCAGGATTGCCCCATCCTTCTTAACACCTCCAAAATGTAGTAATTTTTTAAGAAGGTGTGTTGAATTCCTCTTGTAGCTTACTAACAAATCATTACATTTGTTGACGTTCCTGCCAAAAAATGTATAATACCTTACAATTATATATTTTATGTCAATGTCACAAATTAATAATAGTATTATTTTAAAATTGTCCATGATTGCAGCTGCTTCTGTCTAATGTTGTCCATGAGCCTGATGTGTCCCTTATTGGTTGAGATCTATGCTGACATTTCAAGCATATTCAAGCAACTCATTTTTCACACCTTCACAATATGCACATTCCCTTATTGTATATACTGTCCTTGTTAAATATCATCTCCAGTGATCATGTCAGGATATATATATCACAACCAATCATCTCCATTCATATGTAACCTTGTGTGATAGTCATATAAAATATAATATAATGTTTGATGATATAAATAAAATACTTACACAGAAGGTGTAAACAGCAGCACATACTGTGCCATGTACATATACTAACCTATACTCTGACATGTTATGCTACTGACTTGTCTTTGGAGTGTACGTACATTGACATGCCCCTATGTGGTATACATTATCATGTATCCCATATCCTCTTCCTCTTTCTTCATTCCTACCATTCATTGTTATGGCCCTTTCCAATACAAAAACATCCCAAGACTACTGTACTTAAAATGAAATATTGGTAATCTTGATGATCACCACAAATCCTTTATTACAGTATGCCAAGAATATATGTTGCAGTTTACCTTGCACTGAGTGTACTTTTCTATAATGTGTTATTACTGCTTTCATTGCAGTCATTTTAGCCCTGGTGATCATTGTGGCTGTCCTCTCAATTTCGCAGAGCAAGTCTGAACATAGGTAAACATGTCTGCTTGTTCTGTAATTGTTCATGCTGCTTTACACAGTTTCCTAGCCAGCAACACTGTTGTTAGCTATGAAACCTCGCTTGTATCTGTGTAAGTGTAATGCTCGGCATGCATATGCAATTAACACTGAGGCTAATCACATAAACATGTAAACTCCATGTTGGCTTCATGCTACACCTACATGGAGTTTATTAATTCCTGGGGTGTGTCTAAATCTCTATACAATAAACTGTTTTGTAAGATACTGCAATCTGAATTGTAGACCAAAAGTAGTAAGTAGTTGTAAATCAGCAAAACAAACTGAAAATAAATCATTTCTTAATGTAGGCCTGATTTAGTAGTTAAACCAAAGCTAAAATAGCAGGCCTAATATAGTACTTATAATGCGTTTTCATATGCTACGCATCAATTATATGACAGATAAGATCTGCAAATACGATGGTCTTTGAAAATATTTGGAAAATTAAATGCTGATTTTTCTATAAAACAGATTCAACAATTTCTTGTTTTTTTTTTTTTTTTTTTAAGAGAAACTTGTAACTACACTGACAGAAAACCTGTACTTATTGAAACAATACAAAATTCCATCATCAGTTAGAATGTTGTATACTGCTTTTGTTTTGTTTTTCAATAAATCTTTTAGAGGGCCATGTTTTATGCATGCATTATACTTTCATTTGCAGATATTTTTGAAAAGTGTAATAGAAAAATAGTTGCAGAATGTGAAAACAGAAGTGCATTTCAAAATGTATTAAGATACTTCATAGTGCTGGATGCTGCTTAAGAAGTATGTGCCTAGGAATAGAATAACATTCATTAATTATCTTTGTGCCTTACATCACACCAAGGCAGGCTGTTATCTCACAAAAAACAATTAGTATATGTCTGTCTGGGTATAGCTACAGTTTGTTTCTGTACTAGTGTGCCAAAAAGCTTTTGTGTGATTTTGTTATACTTTGTTAGATCAGCATCACTAGTTTTGTGTGACAGTGGTGCAGTCCTGTGTTTTTTCTCATACTTTGCCCACTACAGTGCAGCTGTAGAGTTGGTATATTTAATGCTGACCTCTATTTTGCCGACATTCTTTAGTCAACAAAACAGATCATTTACTAGTGTGCAAGATCAGCAATCCCCAGGGATAAGAAAAATGTCCTAGGGATTGTGCTATCATAGCATATATAATTAGCAGGGAGGTATGGGGAGTGCAAAAAAAAAAGATTTATATTTGCTTGCTCTGATGTGATTCCTCAGATCTTTTACAAAAGCATGTTGATTTTTTCAGACTGCCCACTTAAATAAAACAAAATATAATGAAAAAACAAAAGATACCAAATGGTTAAAGAACTGTGAATATTTAATGTATCTTCCTGGTACCTCAGTTTACACTGTCAAGGGAATAAATTACAAACTCCATGCACAGTTAATCATACCCCAATGTTTCCAATTAAGCAATTTAACATATATAACATACTTAATTTATATATTATTCAATTAAAACTAAAAGAGAACATAGGGATAGGGGACAAAGTGAATCAGGCCAGAATCCAATGTGAAAGTGCTAATTCACACAAAAAATATTCACCCAATAAATCACAATAAACTTATATTAATTTCCTGATTCATACCCCTGAGACATAAAGTCCCATAGTTAATAATACATTTTGTTTCCACCTGTAATAACTTTTTCCCATATTCCCTTCATGAACTCCCCAAAGGTTTGGCCAAAACTGAATAGAAAAAAACTCACATCAGAACCACCATGAGCTGACAAGAAATACTGGGACACTGGGCTTTCCGAGCTACATTTTCTTATGTCTCCCAAATGTTGCAAAATATGCTTTTTAACCTCGCTTTTTGTCTGCCCAATACACCATTTAGTTGGTGTACACCCACAGCCAATAGCATACACCAATCCACATGTGCTACAGTTAAAATGACCCAAAGCTGTATATTGCTTATTAATTCTACTCCCATTCAAATTCTTAACTCTGCAGCATACCCTGCACTTCCCACAAGAAAACAGCCCACTTGATATCCCTCCATTTTAAAATTTCCTTTATTCAGCAATTCCTTTAAGTTCAAATACCTGCTATATGAGAAAATGACTCTGTTGGCAAATAAACCTTTTAAATTATCATTATCACATACCATAGGCCAAAATCTATCTACCAATCCCATGAGGGTGTCTGAAAAGCGAGAATATCTATCCACAAAAATAACCTTTCAAACTCCTCCTCTGATGACCCACTTAACCACACTGTTGTCTCATTACAAAACATCCTAGGCTGTGCACCATGTTCCTCAACACTCCTCATAACCCTTCTCTCAGCTTTTACCCAATATGTTCTCACCATAACCCCTACTCTTCAATTTTTCTTTTATCTTCAAAATTCAATATCCAAATTATTCGCATCAAAAGTATTGTTGAAAATATGTTTAAATTCACCATATAGTAATGAATTTAACAAGTGTGGTGAATGCAAACTGCTGGCCAACAAAAAATGTTGACCACAGTATCCTTAGTGAATGGTCTAAATTTGACTATCCCATCTTCTATGCAAAACTCCAAATCCAAGAACTGAATATTTGTAATATGTACTTTATAAGTGAATTCCAACCCAAAATGGTTCTCTTGTAGCTCATTCAAAAATCCCTGAAAATCATTTATATCACCTCTGCATACAAATATAAGGTCATCAATTGATCTTTTGTATATTACCACCCTCTCTATGAAAAACATTTTGATGTACAAACAACTATTTTCAAAATGATTCATAAATAATATTGCATACGATGGGGCATATGAAGCCCCCATCGCAGTTCCTTCCTTCTGTAAACACACCTGTCTATCAAATAAAAAAACATTATGTGTTAATGAAAACTCAAGCAATTGCAAAATAAAACTTGTCCTGGGTCCTTCCCCCATCATTTATGCTACTGCTTCCATACCCCAAACATTCCTGATGCTAGTATACAATGCTTTGAAGTCCATGCTAGCCCAATAAAAATCCATCTCCCACTTCATACCTCCCACTAAATCAGTAAATTCTTTACCATTTTTAATGTGTGAGCTTACTCTGGACAAAAAGCCTTTTAAATATACCTAGGTTCTGGAAAAATGCCCCCAGCCTGACACGATCGGTCTTCCTGGTGGCTTCTCTATATTTTTATGAACTTTAGGTATAATAAAAAACCTAGCATCCTTGGGTTCTTTAATGTGTAATCTCCTAACATCAGATTGTGAGAAGAAACCCAGCCTTTCCCCTCTTTCCAAAAGATCCAATAGTGACTTATTATATTCTAGCACAGGATTAAAGCTCAGTTTTTGATACATGTATCTGTCCCTAAGCAGATCCTCTGCCATCCTATTATATTTTTCCTTAGAAAGAATGACCCAATTTCCCCCTTTATCTGCTAAAGTGAAAAATAGTTCTTTATTTAACTCACACAACTTTTGCAAAGTCATCCATTCCTCCCTATTTAAATTATAAGTTCTTTTGGTATGACCATGTTTTGAATATTCCACTTCCAGCTGTCTACAAACAACCTTCACAAAGGCAGCAATGGCAGAGGAAATCTTGGGTGGCACAAACTTGCTAACATACGGTACATGCGGTTCTTTCAACTTGCTATATCCTGTGACAAAACCTAGTTCACAAATCCCACCCTCACCATCATCATCAAACTCACCCCAAAAAATATCATATAATTCATTTTCATACACAGATAAATCAAGCAATAACTCAATGTCTTCGTCCACACTATCCCCTCTTATATTTTATACATTTTCTTTAGTCACACAATTACTATAAAACACTTTCAAATGTAACTTTCTACAAAAATGGCTGACCTCCAAATGAAGGTCAGCCAAACTGGGAAAACTTGTGGGAACAAACTTGGGTCCCTTGCATAACAATGATAGAATATGTTCATCGATTTGTAAATCTGATAAATTAATAACTTTCATATCAATGTTTTTGTCCACTGTACATTTTGCAGGCTTTTGCCTGTCATGTTCATCCATGTCTGATTCAAAGGCTTTGGTGCATATGGATTTCAAAAATAATCCTAATTCCTCTTCTTCTTGCTGGCGTTTTGTGTATTCTGCCACTTTCGACCTCCTTGACCCCTTGAGTGTTGCAAACTGTTTCTCTGCTCAATAAGGGCTTCCATGCCCTCATTTAAACTTTCAAATGAAACACTTTTCTTTCCACTGGACACAGTCTCAATAGGAGACACTGACAAGTCTCACGGGACATGTGACATTCCTTTGGAGTGGCTACTGCTGGTTCTACCCCTCCTCGGTTTTCATTGCCACAAAAAAAAAGAACTTGTTTTATAGTCTCTAAAATCACAATCCAGCTTGCGTTTTTTATGTTCAATAACATCCCCCTCCACCTTACTGACCCCGGTACGAATACCCTACAGTTTTTCACTGAACATACTATCAGGAACAGCTTTGCACAAGAGATCCTGCATCTGCAGAATCTTGTTTTAGATTTTTCCATGCAGTCTTACTTCCCTTTTCACCAATACCTTGAGCCAGCCTAAGGTACATGCTGGAGAAATGCTTCAGCATCTTCCATTGAGACTGTGTCCAGTGGAAAGAAAAGTGTTTCATCTGAAAGTTTAAATGATGGCATTGAAGCCCTTACAGAGCAGAGAAACAGTTTGCAACAGCCAAGGGGTTAAGGAGGTCGAAAGTGGCAGAATACACAAAACGCCAGCAAAAAGAAGAGGAATTAGGATTATTTTTGAAATCCATACACACCAAAGCCTTTGAATCAGACATGGATGAACATGACAGGCAAAAGCCTGCAAAACATACTGTGGACAAAAACATTGATATGAAAGTTATTAATTTATCAGATTTACAAATTGATGAACATATTCTATCATTGTTATGCAAGGGACCCAAGAATTGCTCCCACAGGTTTTCCTAGTTTGGCTGACCTTCATTTGGAGGTCAGCCATTTTTGTAGAAAGTTACATTTAAAAGTGTTTTATAGTAATTATGTGACTAAAGAAAATGCATAAAATATAAGAGGGAATAGTGTGGACGAAGACATTGAGTTATTGCTTGATTTATCTGTGTATGAAAATGAATTATATGATATTTTTTGGGGTGAGTCTGATGATGATGGTGAGGATGGGGTTTGTGAACAAGGTTTTGTCACAGGATATGGCAAGTTGAAAGAACCGCATGTACCGTATGTTAGCAAGTTTGTGCCACCCAAGATTTTCTCTGCCATTGTTGTCTTTGTGAAGGTTGTTTGTAGACAGCTGGAAGTGGAATATTCAAAACATGGTCATACCAAAAGAACTTATAATTTAAATAGGGAGGAATGGATGATTTTGCAAAAGTTGCATGAGTTAAATAAAGAACTATTTTTCACTTTAGCAGATAAAGGGGGAAATTGGGTCATTCCTTCTAGGGAAAAATATAATAGGATGGCAGAGGATCTGCTTAGGGACACAAACATGTATCAAAAACTGAGTTTTAATCCTGTGCTAGAATATAATAAGTCACTACTGGATCTTTTGGAAAGAGGAGAGCCGCTGGGTTACTTCTCACAATCTGATGTTAGGAGATTACACATTAAAGAACCCAAGGATGCTAGCTTTTTTTATTGTACCTAAAGTTCATAAAAATATAGAGAACCCACCAGGAAGACCGATCGTGTCAGGGCTGGGGGCATTTTTACAGAACTTAGGTATATTTTTGGATGCACATTTGAAAGGCTTTTTGTCCAGAGTATTCTCACACATTAAAAATGGTAAATAATTTACTGATTTAGTGGGATGTATGAAATGGGAGAGGGACTTTTATTGGGCTTGCATGGACGTCAAAGCATTTTATACTAGCATCAGGAATGTTTGGGATATGGAGTCAGCAGCGAAAATGATGGGGGAAGGACCCAGAACAAGTTTTATTTTACAATCGCTTGAGTTTTTATTAACACTTATTTTTTTTTTATTTGATGGACAGGTCTATTTACAGAAGGAAGGAACTGTGATGGGGGCTTCATATGTCTCATCGTATGCAATATTATTTATGAATCATTTTGAAAATAGTTGTTTGTACAACGAAAAGTTTTTCATAGAGAGGGTGGTAATATACAAAAGATTATTTGATGACCTTATATTTGTATGCAAAGGTAATATAAATGAGTTCCAGGAATTTTTGAATGCATTGCAAGAGAACCATTTTGTGTTGAAATTCACTTATAAAGTACATAATACAAATATTCAGGTCTTGGATTTGGAGTTTTACATAGAAGACGGGATAGTCAAATTTAGACCATTCACTAAGGATACTGCGGTCACCAATTTTTTGTTGGCCAGCAGTGTGCATCCACCACACTTGATAAATTCATTACCATATGGTAAATTTAAACGTATTTTTAACAACACTTTTGATGTGAATAATTTGAATATTGAATTTTTGAAGATAAAAGAAAAATTGAAGAGTGGAGGTTATGGTGAGAACATATTGGGTAAGGCTGAGAGAAGGGTTACAGAGAGTGTTGAGGAACATGGTAGACCACCTAGGATGTTATGTAATGAGGCAACAGTGTGGTCAAGTGAGTCATCTGAGAAGGAGTTTGAAGGGTTATTTTTTGTGGCTAGATATTCTCGCTTTTCAGACACCCTCATGGGATTGGTTGATGGATTTTGGCCTATGGTATGTGATAATGATAATTTAAAAGGTTTATTTGCCATCAGAGTCACTTTCTCATATAGTAGGTTTTTGAACTTAAAGGAATTGCTGAATAAAGAAAAATTTAAAATGGAGGGACAACAAGTGAACTGTTTTCCTTGTGAAATGTGCAGGGCATGCTGCAGAGTTAAGAATTTGAATGGTAGTAGAATTAATAATAAGAAATATACAGCTTTGGGTCATTTTAACTGTAGCACATGTGGATTGGTGTATGCTGCTGGCTGTGGGTGTACACCAAGTAAGTGGTATAGCGGGCAGACAAAAAGAGAGGTTAAAAAGTATATTTTGGAAAATTTGGGAGACATAAGAAAATGTAGATTGGAAAGCCCAGAGTCCCAGAATTTCTTGTCAGCTCATGGTGGTTTGTATATGAGTTTTTCTATTCAGTTTTGGCCAAACCTTCGGGGGGGTTCAGGAACGGAATATGGGAAAAAGTTGATACAGGTGGAAACAAAATGTATTATTAACTATGTGGCTTTATGTCCCGAGGTTATGAATCAGGAAATGAATATTAGTATATTGTGATGCATTAGGTGAATATTTTTTATGTGAGTTAGCATATTCACATTTGATTCTGGGCTCATTCACTTTGTCCCCTACTCCTATGTTCTCTTTTTTTAGTTTTAATTGAATAATAAATAAATTAAATTTGTTAAATATGTTAAATTGTTTAACTGGAAACATTGTGGTGTGAATAACTGTGCATGGAGTTTGTAACTTATTCCCTTGAAGGTGCAAGCCGAGGTACCAGGAAGCTCCATTAAATATTTACAGTTCTTTAACAAGTTGGTATCATTCGTTTTTTTGTTACATGTTGATTTTTTTGTCAGGGTTAATGTGTCAACATTAGATTTGTCAATTTTTGATTTTTTTGACTATTTTAGGTAAATCCATATATATATATATATATATATATATATAGATATATATATATATAAATATATATATATATATATATATATATATATATATATATATATATATATATTAACAAGTGTGGTGGTTGCATACTGCTGGCCAACAAAAAATTGTTGACCGCAGTATCCTTAGTGAATGGTCTAAATTTGACTATTCCATCTTCTATGTAAAACTCCAAATCCAAGAACTGAATATTTGTATTATGTACTTTATAAGTGAATTCCAATATATATATATAGGTAGATGTGTGTGTGTGTGTGTGTGTGTGTGTGTGTGTGTGTGTGTGTGTGTGTGTGTGTGTGTGTGTGTGTGTGTGTGTGTGTGTGTGTGTGTGTGTGTGTGTGTGTGTGTGTGTGTGTGTGTGTGTGTCACATTTACCATATTATGTTGAAGTGTTGTAAGCATATGTGATATATCCTCAGACTCAGATAAGTTGAATTCAGTGCTGTCATTGCTTCTCTTCTTGAATAGTGAAATTGAGTACATGACCTGCGTCTGATATATGTGGGAATTCATTAAAGTTTCTAGCATGAAGCATGTAGCTTGTACTAATAATGCCCTTCTATAGCTGGGTGCATAGGTGCAAATGAGAAGCATGCTAGCTGTGACAAGGTACAACCTTGTTGTTTCATAATTTGCATATTTGTTGAATATCAATTAATATTGCGATGTGCAGATCAAGGCTGACCTTCATGCTGTGGTACTAACCTGCTACTCATGTAAGCAGTGGCATCCCCCGAGTCACTCTTTTCACACACACATAAGTACACAAGCACACACACACACCATACTCCCTGTACCTATCCCTCCTACCCTCCTGTGGTTCTGTCCACCTTGTAATACTTTATTGCCATTACAGCACATATGTTTGAGTCCCTTATGGTGTAGTACATCCTCACACTCCTGATCCACTCATAACCATGGTGCCATCATGGTGCTTAAAGTGAGCTCTGGTGTTTGGTGGTTACCCCCAGCCATGATCTCTGCTTTTTTGCTGGTGCTCTTACGGCATTTTAATGTGTCATCCCTGGTGTCCAGTGAGTCCTCCAGCCTCTCAATCCCTATTTGATATTTGTGCCATTATGGCACTCTGACATGTCAACCCTGGTTTCTGGTGGCTTTCCCAGCTCTGATCCTCAAACTGATATCAGTTCCATTATGGCAGTTTAAAATGCATTATTCCCTTATGTCCTGTGGTTCTCTCCCTCACCCTGATCCCTGTACTGTAGTTAGCACCATTATGGCACTTTAGAGTGTGTCTGGTGGTCCCCCTGATCCATCTTATGTTGTTATGTGCCTCATGAGAATGGTGTCTAGTGTATCCCCCACCCCTGTCCCCATAGTATTATTGGTGTCATTATTGTACTTTACAATGTGTATCTTCCCACCCCTGATCCTTATAGTAACATACCTTCATCTGAATATGAATATATATAATTCCATCATTGCACTACTGCTGGTTTCCAAGTGTGTGTGTGTGTGTGTGTGTGTGTGTGTGTGTGTGTGTGTGTGTGTGTGTGTGTGTGTGTGTGTGTGTGTTTGTGTGTGTGTGTATGTGTGTCTCATCTACACAGCATCCTGAAAAACAGGTACATGTCTGTCTGACTTCTGCAATGCATATTCATGACAGCTTATTTGACCTAGGTTGCCAAGATGTATTTATATGTACTTTTACAAATTGCGCTCACATGATCATATCATAAATCCTTGCTTTTCACACAAGTTTCAGAGCGGTGGAGCTAGCATTAAGTACTGTGTTCTTTAGCTTGTGCAATCAGGGGCTCCAATCTCAGAGCAATCGACTTAGATATATGTCTGAGTGTGCGCGTGTGCAATAAGATGAGCATGAGTTCAGGACCTGCTGTTCTCACTCATGTAGCATTCAGATGATAATTTTACAGTGCTACATGACACCACAGCAGTTTCAGACAGCCCTCCAAACATCCTCTTCTCAGCATACACTGATGATGTCACCCTTTATAAAGTGCACTCTGACACCATTTAAGTCACACTTCAGTACCACTAGCATTAAGTACTGCATTCTTTATCTATCTTGTATAACTGGAAATATAAAACTCTAGTTTCACAGCAGGGAACTGGTGTGCGTCTTCTTTCAAGTATCAATCAGGAGGCACTTTTTACACTGGGATGTGAATCCACTGCTATGTCACTCATTCTTCCCAGCATACACTGATGATGTCATCCTCTATAAAGTAAATTCTCCCACGATTAACATCAGACTTCTTTGGTGATGCTACTGTTAAGTACTTTTTCTCTAGATACATACATGCAAATATTTCAACCACAAGCATTAATGCCCTTCTAGCTTGCCAATACACCAAAACACTTGTTCCCATTGTGAGTGTCCAGACTGTTCTTAAAAGTATCTAAACTACAACTTCTTTTATGTAATTTGGTAGTCTGCTCCATGCATCAGCTACTCTGTCAGAGAACCAATTAGTACACTTTTCATTTCTATAGAATCTTCTGCAGAGGTTGTCTGATGATCATCCAGTACATTTTGATAACCCCAAACATTCCCAGAGGTAGTTGTCTCTAAATGCCCATTATACCTAAATAAGACCTCCTCTTAGATGTTTGTAAGAGACACTGTACAAGGTCAGATATATTAGTCTTTCATAACAACTTAAATTTTAATGTCCATGGATGCCCTTGGTATATTTCTGCAGTACTCTTTCTAGTTTACTCATGCTTGTTTTCTTATAGGGTTTCCATATTGTTATTCCATACTGAAGTTTGGGTCTAATGTTACTAACAATGACTTGACTTCATCATTTTTGATTTTCTAGACTTTGGAAATCTTTTTATACAACCTATAGTTCTATAACTATCATCAACCAATTGGTTGATTTGATTAGAAAAACTCAGAGCTGAATCTACCCATATACCCAGGTCCTTAAATGAATCTACAGTTTCAATCACTGTGTGCTGTATTATTCACCTCTCAATGTATGTCTCCCAAATCTCATATGCTTGGTTTTTGATGTATTTATTAGCATATTATTCTCCTGTGTCTAAATGGTCAATTTAGTCAAGTTATTTTGCAGACATGCCTTATCTGTAACACATGTAATCAGTTTACCCAATTTCAGGATGTCTGCATATAGCCTGTACAACACGTCACATAAAAAAGTTAGGTCTGAAGGATACAATCTAAACAAGTAAGAACCTATGACAGAGCCTTGTGGGACACCCTGACTGTAGCAAATGATTTCACCTGTCCAGTTGCTGTATGATACTTGCCATGTCCTATTTGTAAGCCATGCAGGTATCAATTTTATCAAGAGTACATCAATAACTAGTTATACTAATGTATTGATCAGTGTTTTGTGCATGATCCTGTCAAATCCTGAAGCTAAATCTATATAAATTACATCACAGCACAATTTTTCATTCATAGCTGTTATTATAATGTTAGAGAATATCATGTTACAGGTGGTAATAGATCTGTCTTTAATATATGCATGCTAACATATGGATTCAAGTTCCAACCTATCTATTTCTGACAATAACTTATCCAGTATTGCCTTCTCCATTATTTTACGACAACATGAAAGTAGACTTAAGGGTCTTCATGACTTTGGGTTTGTCCTACTCCACTTTTGCTTAAAGACAGGTTTAATATGCGCATGTCTCCAGTCTTCAGGAATCTCCTCATATTTATATGACCTAGTGAATAATAGAAATAATGGTACCATAATTTCTTGCTGAACTGTTCTCAAGTCATTGTTACTTATTCCGTCTCCTCCCTGTGCTTTCTTTGGATCCAGTTTGCGCAGTTCTTTTTCAATATAATCTGATTTGATTCCAGTATCTGGGGTTACCTGGATGTCACTAGGACAATGTATCACCCCTTTTGTGGAGCCAAACTGTTTTGTATAAGATTTTGTACATATATCTATAATCTGTTGTGTCTGAGAATAAATTTTAGAATCTGCACACAGTTTATCAGTTTGTATGTCTTTACTCCTTCCACATCTTAAGTATCTATAAAAAGGTTTCCTATTATGCTCAGTATCTTTATATAAATTTTCTTCAAATTTTTCTTGATCTTGTCTCACACTATGCTTAATCTGTTTGTCTAGCTTGTTTATTTCAGTTTTCAAAGTTGTAGTTTGACCTCTCTTCCATTTTTTTATATTTTATATCTCTCAACTTAATCGGATATCTTGTTTTTATGGAAATAAATCCTCCTAATGTTATATGCCAAGATCCTGATGTTAAACATTTTTTTCTTTATTTTTTGGACTCAAATAATTTCTCTTTCAAAACTTTTCACATTCCGTTTGCAGTTTTTCCACTGAACACCTCACTCCAGTTAGTTTTACATAGTGACTGTTTTGCTTCCATATAATCTGTAATTGACCTTCTGTGCATTGGTTTAGATTTCAGTTTGGCAGAATTATCTAGCAACAAATTAACCGTTATAACCCCATGATCACTGCACATCAGTGATGGTCAAGCTTGCCTTGAAGTAACAGTAATTTCCTTAGGAATGCAAACAATCCCCAGGATTCACAAAGCTCAGTGCAAGAATAAGACTAATCTTGCACAGAGTAGTTCATGTACATTTAGAATAGCAGCGCGCCTTGCATATGCATGAAGGCACGCTGCTATTTAATCTAAACAGACATGAACCAGGCGTGAGCGCAGGGAGCATGTGTCAGCAGTGCCTGCACATGTAACACACCCCCATTGCTCAGAAAGTACCGTACAGAACTTTGTGACACAGATGAGTGTCAATTTATATAATATTAGAGCCTGGCTCTAATATTATATAGTAAACGAGTGCCCTCAGACACTGAAATGTAAGTAGCTGACATTTCAATGTCCGCGGACACTGAAAAAAAAAAACAAAACAAAACACAAACACCTAGAAGGCAGCAGACTTCAAGTGCACACCTTCAAATGTATGCAATCTTTCCCTACATACATGGAAGCAGTAGGGCAAGAGGAAAGCAATAAATATTTAAAAATGTTTTGTTTTTCATCAAATAAATCTGAAATTTAAGTGGTGCACAGCTTGTTTGCACAGCACATCACTATGCTTAGCCTGGCTGAAATCCGGAAAATGATAAACAAGTGCTACTGTGATAGAAAACATCATCAAGCTGCGGTAGTGTAGTGGTACTGCCATGGTATAGCATGTAGAACATCCTCGATTTAACCCCCCCTCCTAAATAATTGAATAAACTTTTAAGGAATTTGAATGATAGATGTCAATCATATGGCTCACGTATAGCATAGTAGGGGTGGGAATATGTAAAATATAAATGTAAAAAATAATTTATAAATTTAATGAATAAAAATAGATTTAAGCAATGCTTTGCTAGTGTAAGCATTGCTTATCTGCTTTCAGCTCTGCTAAGCTGGTGTAAGCATTGCTATACAAATTCTTGCAGAGCTAAGCATAGTTCACCATATTAAAACTGGCCAATCAAGAAAAAGTGTGGGAAAACTGCCCTATTTAAACTGCACAGGTGGGAATATAGCCATAACCGTTTGGGATTGCTCACAGCAGGAACATAATGTCTGGCATTGGTGAAGGTGTTCGCTTCTGAGTGCAATGTTGGGGCATTCAGGAGTCCAGGGTCATGGTTGGGCTGCTAGTTCAAAACCATGATGGCAGGCTGCTGCAGGGCCAGTACCAGGGCTCACAGTACAAAGCAGAGGCCTGGGTCCAGCTTGCATGTGATCTCACTGCATACCAGGCCACTGGCATACCCCGGACTGGTGAGCAGGTACGTTACCACCATAATGACTTGAAGTGAAGGAAGGGTGCACTTCTGGACCAGTGGATCCAAGAAGTCTGAGCGCAGGATGTCCCATCTGTCTGTAAGTATGCAGTCTTAAGTATCTCTAAGTATGGAAAAAGTTCAACTTGTGACTGTGCAAGTGTGATTAATGTGTGATGTCTCTGTCTGAGTGAACCTGCCAAGAAAGTGCCATGTCAGGGCTACTGTAACAGTTAGAAATGAAAAGCATTCTCCTGTGCAGATCATGCAGGAATAGTAATTGTGGATATCTGAGTTGTACACAGATATGTATGTCAAAACTAATATAGGTGATCCCAAACACTGGTGTGTGTCATCTATATTGTACCTGAAAAACAGAAATGTGCATGTCCTGCAGAATGCATTAACTGAGGTGCACTGATTTAGCACTGTTTGTGTGCATACTTTAGAATGGGCATGTCAAATAACTGAAAAAAGCAACAGTACATATTTTCATCAGAATATGTTTTAATTGTTTGCCTGCCAGCATTGTCCTGTGTTAACCGTTCAATTTCAGCTGTATGTAGCTGTGAATGCACTGAAAAATGTATAAGGCTAACATGTGCAGACTTAAAACCTACACTGTGTACTCAGGAATCTAAACTGCAGTATGTAGTTGTAAAACAGTCAAATGTGCAATCCAGCTAATCTGCACATGTTTCACAAACAGTGACACCAATGTCTGTTGTGTATACATAATTTGTACTGAAAATGGGAAACAAATAATGCAACATGTCATAATAAAAGTACTGTGCACAAAGATATGTGCTAGATTGAAATGTCACAAACGCCACACAACACCTCCCCAGTAGCTCAGTTTGATAAGGACTAGGTCTGTTGTTCAGTTTTGGACACACACCACGATTCGAATCCGGAGACTGCCACAAACATCTCGGTCTGGTTCTATAGTTGTAAACTGCAATCTGAATAGAAAAAATAATGTACTGCAACACATATTTTTTCCATACAGGGCACACAGATAAAGAAATCTGAATAGAAATACTAGTACGATGTGTATAACTATGAAAAGTGTACAATTGCTGTGTTGATCAGCCCCAGTCCTACAAATAGATGCAAGCTAGACATCCACACTCTGCAGTCTGGCCCAGACAAGCTGCTCAAGTGTCATGCTGTCACAGATAGTTTCCCCAGTTGCCAAGAAAGCTGCACACAGAGAATGTCACAGTAGCTGTATGTGACAGGTACAACACACACTCCAGGGCCTACAACTAATATGTGAATCTAAAATATGTGTAGAAACAGCAATGTAATGTGCACACAGTTCATCTGCACTGGCCCACAGGTAAAGAAATTGATACAGAAACAGGTATGATGTGTATAACTAAAATAAGGGTACAATTTCTTTGTTAATATCTACAGCTGTTGGTGTGCTGTAGCAGCCCCATGGGCCAGGTAGAGTGTAAGTGTGGTCAGAATGTACATTAATGAATAGTAGTGTACTGACAAATATACTTGATAGCAGTTGTCAATTGAATCTGTTCCCTTCCCCCACCACACAACTGATCCAAACATCACAGAGAAACCAACATGGGTATGTTCCTAAACAAACCTTACTGTTGGGACCATTGTTCCATTTGTTTTATCATTGTTTAAACTGTGTGCATACTAATATCCCCTGTTGAATAATCATATTATTGCCTGCCTGACATATCACTAACTGGCATGCTGTTGCAACCCTGAATGTCATTCCATATATGCATGGGTTCCATTTCCTGTGGCACTGTTATAATTGTACTGTTTTGGGTAAATGGGAATATCAATGCATGCTATTTTGACTAATGTTGTAATGTGTTGTGCATGACTAACCAATATTCATTGTTAATTTTCATACCATAGCACATACGGGAAGGAAGATCCCAGCAGATCTGCCTCTCCCTCCCCACCTGGCTGAGGCACCGGGTCCCAACCCAGACCTCCCTCATCTGCTGGTCTTCCACCACCCTCGGCTGGAACCACTGCAGGGGATGGGGCTCGCCTCCCCCTGCAAGTGGGTGCAGTGAGGATGTTGTCACCCAGGACGAGGTCTGTGGCATGGTGCACAGTGTCCTCCAGATGGAGCTGGATGACTGCCTGCACTAGGTGGAGGGCAGGCTGTCACAGCTAAAGGGGCAGGCAGCCCCTCCAGCCCAGCCCCCAGCACAGCCACCTTCAGGGCTGTGAAGGAGTAGTGGCGACTGCCATTGGGTGTGGACATCAGTGCCACTACTACCATCTGGGGGGCTCATGATCCTCGGATTCCCGACCACCCTCCCCATCAAGGTGTTTACCTCCCATGTGTAATACACTGCCCCTGTCTGCTGTCTTGTTTGTCATGTCTGTCTGCAAATGCAATCTCTCCTACCAAACATCCCTCACCACACTTACCAATAATCCTTCCTTAACATCCCACTCTCACATTAAAAAAAAAAGGACATCTGTCCCACAAAAAAATCATGTCCAATACATAGCTTTGCATTTCACCCAGAGACATGTACCCATCACACAATCTAACCCTACCAATCATTCGTATTGTATGATGTCCACACATCTCCCTGTATGGTGTGAGGCTCCAAATTCTAAATTGCCCACATTGAAAGCAGCTGTTGCTGCCAAAGAAATGCAGAGCTATGGCCCTTTCCTACACCCGTCCTGCACATCCCTACTTGTTTCTCCTTTTGTTTGTCCCTCTGTTTGCCCCAATTTCACCGCTTTCCTATTTCCCTTCTTTTCTTTATTTGAAATTAGTGTGGGTTTAAGGGGCCATAAGCAGCCGTAAGCTAAGCTAAGCTCATGTAAGTGTTGCTTAGCTCCAAGCAAACTCATGCAAACCCACTTACAACTGCTTTAAAATGCCTTAATCACTCAGACTCCAACAACCCCTGTTCTTCCCAGCAACAAAATAACCAGCCCTT
>NC_056733.1:445639766-445732266 GCF_019279795.1 Protopterus annectens | reverse complement strand
GTTTTTCAATAAATCTTTTAGAGGGCCATGTTTTATGCATGCATTATACTTTCATTTGCAGATATTTTTGAAAAGTGTAATAGAAAAATAGTTGCAGAATGTGAAAACAGAAGTGCATTTCAAAATGTATTAAGATACTTCATAGTGCTGGATGCTGCTTAAGAAGTATGTGCCTAGGAATAGAATAACATTCATTAATTATCTTTGTGCCTTACATCACACCAAGGCAGGCTGTTATCTCACAAAAAACAATTAGTATATGTCTGTCTGGGTATAGCTACAGTTTGTTTCTGTACTAGTGTGCCAAAAAGCTTTTGTGTGATTTTGTTATACTTTGTTAGATCAGCATCACTAGTTTTGTGTGACAGTGGTGCAGTCCTGTGTTTTTTCTCATACTTTGCCCACTACAGTGCAGCTGTAGAGTTGGTATATTTAATGCTGACCTCTATTTTGCCGACATTCTTTAGTCAACAAAACAGATCATTTACTAGTGTGCAAGATCAGCAATCCCCAGGGATAAGAAAAATGTCCTAGGGATTGTGCTATCATAGCATATATAATTAGCAGGGAGGTATGGGGAGTGCAAAAAAAAAAGATTTATATTTGCTTGCTCTGATGTGATTCCTCAGATCTTTTACAAAAGCATGTTGATTTTTTCAGACTGCCCACTTAAATAAAACAAAATATAATGAAAAAACAAAAGATACCAAATGGTTAAAGAACTGTGAATATTTAATGTATCTTCCTGGTACCTCAGTTTACACTGTCAAGGGAATAAATTACAAACTCCATGCACAGTTAATCATACCCCAATGTTTCCAATTAAGCAATTTAACATATATAACATACTTAATTTATATATTATTCAATTAAAACTAAAAGAGAACATAGGGATAGGGGACAAAGTGAATCAGGCCAGAATCCAATGTGAAAGTGCTAATTCACACAAAAAATATTCACCCAATAAATCACAATAAACTTATATTAATTTCCTGATTCATACCCCTGAGACATAAAGTCCCATAGTTAATAATACATTTTGTTTCCACCTGTAATAACTTTTTCCCATATTCCCTTCATGAACTCCCCAAAGGTTTGGCCAAAACTGAATAGAAAAAAACTCACATCAGAACCACCATGAGCTGACAAGAAATACTGGGACACTGGGCTTTCCGAGCTACATTTTCTTATGTCTCCCAAATGTTGCAAAATATGCTTTTTAACCTCGCTTTTTGTCTGCCCAATACACCATTTAGTTGGTGTACACCCACAGCCAATAGCATACACCAATCCACATGTGCTACAGTTAAAATGACCCAAAGCTGTATATTGCTTATTAATTCTACTCCCATTCAAATTCTTAACTCTGCAGCATACCCTGCACTTCCCACAAGAAAACAGCCCACTTGATATCCCTCCATTTTAAAATTTCCTTTATTCAGCAATTCCTTTAAGTTCAAATACCTGCTATATGAGAAAATGACTCTGTTGGCAAATAAACCTTTTAAATTATCATTATCACATACCATAGGCCAAAATCTATCTACCAATCCCATGAGGGTGTCTGAAAAGCGAGAATATCTATCCACAAAAAATAACCTTTCAAACTCCTCCTCTGATGACCCACTTAACCACACTGTTGTCTCATTACAAAACAT
The DNA here is from genome assembly GCF_019279795.1 of Protopterus annectens. Lineage (NCBI taxonomy): Eukaryota > Metazoa > Chordata > Ceratodontiformes > Protopteridae > Protopterus > Protopterus annectens. Next base: position 445,730,608 of record NC_056733.1, on the reverse strand, counting down.
CCTAGGCTGTGCACCATGTTCCTCAACACTCCTCATAACCCTTCTCTCAGCTTTTACCCAATATGTTCTCACCATAACCCCTACTCTTCAATTTTTCTTTTATCTTCAAAAATTCAATATCCAAATTATTCGCATCAAAAGTATTGTTGAAAATATGTTTAAATTCACCATATAGTAATGAATTTAACAAGTGTGGTGAATGCAAACTGCTGGCCAACAAAAAAATGTTGACCACAGTATCCTTAGTGAATGGTCTAAATTTGACTATCCCATCTTCTATGCAAAACTCCAAATCCAAGAACTGAATATTTGTAATATGTACTTTATAAGTGAATTCCAACCCAAAATGGTTCTCTTGTAGCTCATTCAAAAATCCCTGAAAATCATTTATATCACCTCTGCATACAAATATAAGGTCATCAATTGATCTTTTGTATATTACCACCCTCTCTATGAAAAACATTTTGATGTACAAACAACTATTTTCAAAATGATTCATAAATAATATTGCATACGATGGGGCATATGAAGCCCCCATCGCAGTTCCTTCCTTCTGTAAACACACCTGTCTATCAAATAAAAAAACATTATGTGTTAATGAAAACTCAAGCAATTGCAAAATAAAACTTGTCCTGGGTCCTTCCCCCATCATTTATGCTACTGCTTCCATACCCCAAACATTCCTGATGCTAGTATACAATGCTTTGAAGTCCATGCTAGCCCAATAAAAATCCATCTCCCACTTCATACCTCCCACTAAATCAGTAAATTCTTTACCATTTTTAATGTGTGAGCTTACTCTGGACAAAACCCTTTTAAAAAGGTTCGGGAAAAAATGCCTGACGTTTGGTCTTCCTGGTGGTTTCCCATATTTTATGAACTTTAGGTATAATAAAAACCTAGCATTTTTGGGGAATGTGTAATCCCTAACATCAGATTGTGAGAAGAAACCCACCCTTTTCCCTTTTCCAAAAGATCAATAGTGACTTATTATATTCTAGCACAGGTTTAAAAGTTTTTTGATACATGTATCTGTCCCTAAGCAGATCCTCTGCCATCCTATTATATTTTTCCTTAGAAAGAATGCCCCAAATTTTCCCCTTTATCTGCTAAAGTGAAAAATAGTTCTTTATTTAACTCACACAATTTTTGCAAAGTCATCCATTCCCCCCAAAATTATAAGTTCTTTTGGTATGACCATGTTTTGAATATTCCACTTCCAGCTGTCTACAAACAACCTTCAAAAGGCAGCAATGGCAGAGGAAATTTTGGGGTGGCACAAACTTGCTAACATACGGAAATGGGGTTCTTTCAACTTGTTATATCCTGTGACAAAACCTAGTTCACAAATCCCACCCTCACCATCATCATCAAACTCCCCCCAAAAATTCATTTTTCTTTTAAAAGATAAATCAAGAAATTTTGCCCGCCCCCTTCCCTCTTATATTTTATACATTTTCTTTAGTCACAATTACTATAAAACACTTTCAAAGGGTTTTTTGGCTGACCTCCAAATGAAGGTCAGCCAAACTGGGGGAAAAATTTGGGGCCTTGCATAACAATGATAGAATATGTTCATCGATTTGTAAATCTGATAAAAAAAATTTAAACCCCAATGTTTTGCCCCTTTTTGGGGTTTTTGCCTGTCATGTTCATCCATGTCTGATTCAAAGGCTTTGGTGCATATGGATTTAAAAAATAATCCTAATTCCTTTTCTTCTTGCTGGCTTTTTGTGTATTCTGCCATTTTGACCTCCTTGACCCCTTGAGTGTTGCAAACTGTTTCTCTGCTCAATAAGGGCTTCCATGCCCTCATTTAAACTTTCAAATGAAACACTTTTCTTTCCACTGGACACAGTCTCAATAGGAGACACTGACAAGTCTCACGGGACATGTGACATTCCTTTGGAGTGGCTACTGCTGGTTCTACCCCTCCTCGGTTTTCATTGCCACAAAAAAAAAGAACTTGTTTTATAGTCTCTAAAATCACAATCCAGCTTTTTTTTTTATGTTCAATAACATCCCCTCCACCTTACTGCCCCCGGAATCCCCTACATTTTTTCACTGAACATACTATCAGGAACAGCTTTGCACAAGAGATCCTGCATCTGCAGAATCTTGTTTTAGATTTTTCCATGCAGTCTTACTTCCCTTTTCACCAATACCTTGAGCCAGCCTAAGGTACATGCTGGAGAAATGCTTCAGCATCTTCCATTGAGACTGTGTCCAGTGGAAAGAAAAGTGTTTCATCTGAAAGTTTAAATGATGGCATTGAAGCCCACAGAGCAGAGAAACAGTTTGCAACACCCAAAGGGGGTTAAGGAGGTCGAAAGTGGCAGAATACACAAAACGCCAGCAAAAGAAGAGGAATTAGGATTATTTTTGAAATCCATACACCCAAAGCCTTTGAATCAGACATGGATGAACATGACAGGAAAAAACCTAAAAAAACATACTGTGGACAAAACATTGATATGAAAGTTATTAATTTATCAGATTTACAAATTGATGAACATATTCTATCATTGTTATGCAAGGGACCCAAGAATTGCTCCCACAGGTTTTCTAGTTTGGCTGACCTTCATTTGGAGGTCAGCCTTTTTTGTAGAAAGTTACATTTAAAAGTGTTTTATAGTAATTATGTGACTAAAGAAAATGCATAAAATATAAGAGGAATAGTGTGGACGAAGACATTGAGTTATTGCTTTTTATCTGTGTATGAAAATGAATTATATGATATTTTTGGGGTGAGTCTGATGATGATGGTGAGGATGGGGTTTGTGAACAAGGTTTTGTCACAGGATATGGGTTGAAAAAACCCCATGTACCTTATGTTAGGTTTGTACCCAAGATTTTTTTGCCATTGTTGTTTTTAAGGTTTTTTTAGACAGCTGGAAGTGGAATATTCAAAACATGGTCATACCAAAAGAACTTAAATTTTGGAAATGGATGATTTTAAAAGTTGCATGAGTTAAATAAAGAACTATTTTTCACTTTAGCAGATAAAGGGGGAAATTGGGTCATTCCTTCTAGGGAAAAATATAATAGGATGGCAGAGGATCTGCTTAGGGACACAAACATGTATCAAAAACTGAGTTTTAATCCTGTGCTAGAATATAATAAGTCACTACTGGATTTTTTAAAAAAGGGGAAAGGAGGGGGTTACTTCTCACAATCTGATGTTAGGAGATTACACATTAAAGAACCCAAGGATGCTAGCTTTTTTTATTGTACCTAAAGTTCATAAAAATATAGAGAACCCACCAGGAAGCCCCGATGTGGGGCTGCTTTTTTAAGAACTTAGGTATATTTTTGGATGCACATTTGAAAGGCTTTTTGTCCAGAGTATTCTCACACATTAAAAATGGTAAATAATTTACTGATTTAGTGGGATGTATGAAATGGGAGAGGGACTTTTATTGGGCTTGCATGGACGTCAAAGCATTTTATACTAGCATCAGGAATGTTTGGGATATGGAGTCAGCAGCGAAAATGATGGGGGGAAGAACAAGTTTTTTTTTTGCTTGAGTTTTTATTAACACTTATTTTTTTTTTATTTGATGGACAGGTCTATTTACAGAAGGAAGGAACTGTGATGGGGGCTTCATATGTCTCATCGTATGCAATATTATTTATGAATCATTTTGAAAATAGTTGTTTGTACAAAAAGTTTTTCATAGAGGGGGTGGTAATATACAAAAGAGTATTTGATGACCTTATATTTGTATGCAAAGGTAATATAAATGAGTTCCAGGAATTTTTGAATGCATTGCAAGAGAACCATTTTGTGTTGAAATTCACTTATAAAGTACATAATACAAATATTCAGGTCTTGGATTTGGAGTTTTACATAGAAGACGGGATAGTCAAATTTAGACCATTCACTAAGGATACTGGGTCACCAATTTTGTTGGCCAGCAGGGGCATCCACCCCCTTGATAAATTCATTACCATATGGAAAATTTTAAAACTTTTTAACAACACTTTTGATGTGAATAATTTGAATATTGAATTTTTGAAGATAAAAGAAAAATTGAAGAGTGGAGGTTATGGTGAGAACATATTGGGTAAGGCTGAGAGAAGGGTTACAGAGAGTGTTGAGGAACATGGTAGACCACCTAGGATGTTATGTAATGAGGCAACAGTGTGGTCAAGTGAGTCATCTGAGAAGGAGTTTGAAGGGTTATTTTTTGTGGCTAGATATTCTCGCTTTTCAGACACCCTCATGGGATTGGTTGATGGATTTTGGCCTATGGTATGTGATAATGATAATTTAAAAGGTTTATTTGCCATCAGAGTCACTTTCTCATATAGTAGGTTTTGAATTTAAAAGGGAAATTTGGGAAAAAAAAAATTTAAAATGGAGGGACAACAAGTGAACTGTTTTCCTTGTGAAATGTGCAGGGCATGCTGCAGAGTTAAGAATTTGAATGGTAGTAGAATTAATAATAAGAAATATACAGCTTTGGGTCATTTTAACTGTAGCACATGTGGATTGGTTTGGCGGGGTTACACCAAGTAAGTGGTATAGGCAGACAAAAGAGGGTTAAAAGTATATTTTGGAAAATTTGGGAGACATAAGAAAATGTAGATTGGAAAGCCCAGAGTCCCAGAATTTTTTGTCAGCTCATGGTGGTTTGTATATGAGTTTTTCTATTCATTTTTGGGCCCAAAACCCTTTGGGGGGTTCAGGAAGGGAATAGGGGAAAAAAGTTGATACAGGTGGAAACAAAATGTATTATTAACTATGTGGCTTTATGCCCCGAGGTTATGAATCAGGAAATGAATATTAGTATATTGTGATGCATTAGGTGAATTTTTTTATGTGAGTTAGCATATTCACATTTGATTCTGGGCTCATTCACTTTGTCCCCTACTCCTATGTTCTTTTTTTTAGTTTTAATTGAATAATAAATAAATTAAATTTGTTAAATATGTTAAATTGTTTAACTGGAAACATTGGGGTGTGAATAACGGGCATGGAGTTTGTAACTTATTCCTTGAAGGTGCAACCCGGGTACCGGGAAAACTCCATTAAATATTTACAGTTCTTTAACAAGTTGGTATCATTTTTTTTTTGTTACATGTTTTTTTTTGTCAGGGTTAATGTGTCAACATTAGATTTGTAAATTTTTTGATTTTTTGACTATTTTAGGTAAATCCATATATATATATATATATATATATATAAAAGATATATATATATATATAAATATATATATATATATATATATATATATATATATATATATATATTAAAATTGGGGTGGGAAATACTGCTGGCCAACAAAAATTGTTGACCAGTATCCTTAGTGAATGGTCTAAATTTGACTATTCCATCTTCTATGTAAAACCCAAATCCAAGAACTGAATATTTGTATTATGTACTTTATAAGTGAATTCCAATATATATATAGGTAGATGTGTGTGTGTGTGTGTGTGTGTGTGTGTGTGTGTGTGTGTGTGTGTGTGTGTGTGTGGGGGAGTGTGTGTGTGTGTGTGTGTGTGTGTGTGTGTGTGTGTGTGTGTGTGTTTTTTTCACATTTACCATATTATGTTGAAGTGTTGTAAGCATATGTGATATATCCTCAGACTCAGATAAGTTGAATTCAGTGCTGTCATTGCTTCTCTTCTTGAATAGTGAAATTGAGTACATGCCCTCGCCTGATATATGTGGGAATTCATTAAAGTTTCTAGCATGAAGCATGTAGCTTGTACTAATAATGCCCTTCTATAGCTGGGTGCATAGGTGCAAATGAGAAGCATGCTAGCTGTGACAAGGTACAACCTTGTTGTTTCATAATTTGCATATTTGTTGAATATCAATTAATACGATGTGCAGATCAAGGCTGACCTTCATGCTGTGGTACTAACCTGCTACTCATGTAAGCAGTGGCATCCCCAGCCCTCTTTTCACACACACAAACACAAGCACACACACACACCCATACCCCCTGTACCTATCCCTCCTACCCTCCTGTGGTTCTGTCCACCTTGTAATACTTTATTGCCATTACAGCACATATGTTTGAGTCCCTTATGGTGTAGTACATCCTCACACTCCTGATCCACTCATAACCATGGTGCCATCATGGTGCTTAAAGTGAGCTCTGGTGTTTGGTGGTTACCCCCAGCCATGATCTCTGCTTTTTTGCTGGTGCTCTTTCGGCATTTCAAGGTGTCATCCCTGGTGTCCAGTGAGTCCTCCAGCCTCTCAATCCCTATTTGATATTTGTGCCATTATGGCACTCTGACATGTCAACCCTGGTTTCTGGTGGCTTTCCCAGCTCTGATCCTCAAACTGATATCAGTTCCATTATGGCAGTTTAAAATGCATTATTCCCTTATGTCCTGTGGTTCTCTCCCTCACCCTGATCCCTGTACTGTAGTTAGCACCATTATGGCACTTTAGAGTGTGTCTGGTGGTCCCCCTGATCCATCTTATGTTGTTATGTGCCTCATGAGAATGGTGTCTAGTGTATCCCCCACCCCTGTCCCCATAGTATTATTGGTGTCATTATTGTACTTTACAATGTGTATCTTCCCACCCCTGATCCTTATAGTAACATACCTTCATCTGAATATGAATATATATAATTCCATCATTTACTGCTGGTTTCCAAGTGTGTGTGTGTGTGTGTGTGTGTGTGTGTGTGTGTGTGTGTGAGTGTGTGTGTGTGTGTGTGTGTGTGTGTTTGTGTGTGTGTGTATGTGTGTCTCATCTACACAGCATCCTGAAAAACAGGTAGATGTCTGTCTGACTTCTGCAATGCATATTCATGACAGCTTATTTGACCTAGGTTGCCAAGATGTATTTATATGTACTTTTACAAATTGCCCATGATCATATCATAAATCCTTGCTTTTCACACAAGTTTCAGAGGGGTGGAGCTAGCATTAAGTACTGTGTTCTTTAGCTTGTGCAATCAGGGCTCCAATCTCAGAGCAATACTTAGATATATGTCTGAGTGTGCGGGGCAATAAGATGAGCATGAGTTCAGGACCTGCTGTTCTCACTCATGTAGCATTCAGATGATAATTTTACAGTGCTACATGACACCACAGCAGTTTCAGACAGCCCTAAACATCCTCTTCTCAGCATACACTGATGATGTCACCCTTTATAAAGTGCACTCTGACACCATTTAAGTCACACTTCAGTACCACTAGCATTAAGTACTGCATTCTTTATCTATCTTGTATAACTGGAAATATAAAACTCTAGTTTCACAGCAGGGAACTGGGGGCCTTCTTTCAAGTATCAATCAGGAGGCACTTTTTACACTGGGATGTGAATCCACTGCTATGTCACTCATTCTTCCCAGCATACACTGATGATGTCATCCTCTATAAAGAAAATTTCCCCCCCATTAACATCAGACTTCTTTGGTGATGCTACTGTTAAGTACTTTTTCTAGATACTTTGCAAATATTTCAACCACAAGCATTAATGCCCTTCTAGCTTGCCAATACACCAAAACACTTGTTCCCATTGTGAGTGTCCAGACTGTTCTTAAAAGTATCTAAACTACAACTTCTTTTATGTAATTTGGTAGTCTGCTCCATGCATCAGCTACTCTGTCAGAGAACCAATTAGTACACTTTTCATTTCTATAGAATCTTCTGCAGAGGTTGTCTGATGATCATCCAGTACTTTTTGATAACCCCAAACATTCCCAGAGGTAGTTGTCTCTAAATGCCCATTATACCTAAATAAGACCTCCTCTTAGATGTTTGTAAGAGACACTGTACAAGGTCAGATATATTAGTCTTTCATAACAACTTAAATTTTAATGTCCATGGATGCCCTTGGTATATTTCTGCAGTACTCTTTCTAGTTTACTCATGCTTGTTTTCTTATAGGGTTTCCATATTGTTACTCCATACTCAAGTTTGGTTCTAATGTAACTAACGAATAACAACTTCATCATTTCTGATTTCCTAGAATTTATATATTTTTATACAACCTATAGTTCTATAATCATTAAGTGATTGGTTGATATGATTAGAAAAACTCAAAGCTGAATCTACCCATATACCCAGGTTGTTTAATGAATGTACGGTTTCAATATCTGTGTGCTGTATTAAATATTTACCTTTCAATTTATGTCTCCCAAATTTCATATGCTTAGTTTTTGATGTATTTATCAGTTTATTATTCTCCTGTGTCTAAATGGTCAATTTAGTCAAGTTCGTTTGCAGACATGCCTTATCTGTATCACGTGTAATCAATTTACCCAATTTCAGGTCATCCGCATATAGACTGTACAACATCTCAGATGAAAAAAGCATACAATCAAAACATGTATGTGCCTATGACAGACCCTATGGGACACCCTGACTGTAACCAATAATCTCATCTGTCCAATTGCTGTTTGATATTTGCCATGTCCTATTTGTAAGCCATGCGGGTACCCAATTTTATCAAGAGTACATCAATAACTAGTTATACTAATGTATTGATCAGTGTTTTGTGCATGATCCTGTCAAATCCTGAAGCTAAATCTATATAAATTACATCACAGCAAAATTTTTTCATTCATAGCTGTTATTATAATGTTAGAGAATATCATGTTACAGGTGGTAATAGATCTGTCTTTAATATATGCATGCTAACATATGGATTCAAGTTCCAACCTATCTATTTCTGACAATAACTTATCCAGTATTCCTTCTCCATTATTTTCGACAACATGAAAGTAGACTTAAGGGTCTTCATGACTTTGGGTTTGTCCTACTCCACTTTTGCTTAAAGACAGGTTTAATATGCATGTCTCCAGTCTTCAGGAATCTCCCATATTTATATGACCTAGTGAATAATAGAAATAATGGTACCATAATTTCTTGCTGAACTGTTCTCGTCTTTTTACTTATTCCGTCTCCTCCTGTGTTTTTTGGATCCAGTTTGCAGTTCTTTTCAATATAATCTAAATTTGATTCCAGTATCTGGGGTTACCTGGATGTCACTAGGACAATGTATCCCCCTTTTGTGGAGCCAAACTGTTTTGTATAAGATTTTGTACATTTTCTATAATCTGTTGTGTCTGAGAATAAATTTTAGAATCTGCACACAGTTTATCAGTTTGTATGTCTTTACCCCTTTCCCAAATCTTAAGTATCTATAAAAAAGTTTCCTATTATGCTCAGTATCTTTATATAAATTTTCTTCAAATTTTTCTTGATCTTGTCTCACACTATGCTTAATCTGTTTGTCTAGCTTGTTTATTTCAGTTTTCAAAGTTGTAGTTTGACCTCTCTTCCATTTTTTTATTTTTTATATCTCAACTTAATCGGATATCTTGTTTTTATGGAAATAAATCCTCCTAATGTTATATGCCAAGATCCTGATGTTAAACATTTTTTTCTTTATTTTTTGGACTCAAATAATTTCTCTTTCAAAACTTTTCACTTTCCCCTTTGCAGTTTTTCCACTGAACACGTCACTCCAGTTAGCTTTATATAATGACTGTTCTGTTTGTATATAATCTGTAATTGACCTTCTGTGCATTGGTTTAGATTTCAGTTTGGCAGAATTATCTAGCAACAAATTAACCTTTATAACTCCATGATCACTGCACATCAGTGATGGTCAAGCTTGCCTTGAAGTAACAGTAATTTCCTTAGGAATGCAAACAATCCCAGGATTCACAAAGCTCAGTGCAAGAATAAGACTAATTTTGGGACAGAGTAGTTCATGTTTTAGAATGGCCCCCTTGCATATGCATAAAGGGCCCTTTTTAATCTAAACAGACATGAACCAGGCGTGAGCGGGGGAGGTGTCAGCAGTGCCTGCACATGTAACACACCCCATTGCTCAGAAAGTCCCTCAGAACTTTGTGACACAGATGAGTGTCAATTTATAAATATTAGAGCCTGGCTCTAATATTATATAAACGAGTGCCCTCAGACACTGAAATGTAATAGCTGACATTTCAATGCCCCGGACACTAAAAAAAAACAAAACAAAACACAAACACCTAGAAGGCAGCAGCTTCAAGTGCACACCCAAATGTATGAAATCTTTCCCTACATACATGGAAGCAGTAGGGCAAGAGGAAAGCAATAAATTTTTAAAAAATGTTTTGTTTTTCATCAAATAAATCTGAAATTTAAGTGGTGCACAGCTTGTTTGCACAGCACATCACTATGCTTAGCCTGGCTGAAACCCGGGAAAATGATAAACAAGTGCTACTGTGATAGCCCTCAAGGGGTTTGTGTAGTGGTACTGCCATGGTATAGCATTGAACATCCTCGATTTAACCCCCCTAAATAATTGAATAAACTTTTAAGGAATTTGAATGATAGATGTCAATCATATGGCTCACGGTTTGCAAGTAGGGTGGGAATATGTAAAATATAAATGTAAAAAAAAATTTATAAATTTAATGAAAAAAATAGATTTAAGCAACGCTTTGCTAGTGTAAGCACTGCTTACCTGCTTTCAGCTCTGCTTAGCTGGTGTAAGCATTGCTATACAAATTCTTGCAGAGCTAAGCATAGTTCACCATATTAAAACTGGCCAATCAAGAAAAAGTGTGGGGAAAAATGCCCTATTTAAACTGCACAGGTGGGAATATAGCCATAACCTTTGGGATTGCTCACAGCAGGAACATAATGTCTGGCATTGGTGAAGGTGTTCGCTTCTGAGTGCAATGTTGGGGCATTCAGGAGTCCAGGGTCATGGTTGGGGCTGTTCAAAACCATGATGGCAGGCTGCTGCAGGGCCAGTACCAGGGCTCACAGTACAAAGCAGAGGCCTGGGTCCAGCTTGCATGTGATCTCACTGCATACCAGGCCACTGGCATACCCCGGACTGGTGAGCAGGTACACCCCCATAATGACTTGAAGTGAAGGAAGGGTGCACTTCTGGACCAGTGGATCCAAGAAGTCTGGCGCAGGATGTCCCATCTGTCTGTAAGTATGCAGTCTTAAGTATCTCTAAGTATGGAAAAGTTCAACTTGTGACTGTGCAAATGTGATTAATTTTGATGTCTCTGTCTGAGTGAACCTGCCAAGAAAGTGCCATGTCAGGGCTACTGTAACAGTTAGAAATGAAAAGCATTCTCCTGTGCAGATCATGCAGGAATAGTAATTGTGGATATCTGAGTTGTACACAGATATGTATGTCAAAACTTTTAGGTGATCCCAAACACTGGGTGTGTCATCTATATTGTACCTGAAAACAGAAATGTGCATGACCTGCAGAATGCATTAACTGAGGTGCACTGATTTAGCACTGTTTGTCTGCATACTTTAGAATGGGCATGTCAAATAACTGAAAAAAGCAACAGTACATATTTTCATCAGAATATGTTTTTTTTTGCCTGCCAGCATTGTCCTGTGTTAACCGTTCAATTTCAGCTGTATGTAGCAGTGAATGCACTGAAAAATGTATAAGGCTAACATGTGCAGACTTAAAACCTACACTGTGTACTCAGGAATCTAAACTGCAGTATGTAGTTGTAAAACAGTCAAATGTGCAATCCAGCTAATCTGCACATGTTTCACAAACAGTGACACCAATGTCTGTTGTGTATACATAATTTGTACTGAAAATGGGAAACAAATAATGCAACATGTCATAAAAAAGTACTGTGCACAAAAATATGTGCTAGATTGAAATGTCACAAAGCCCCACAAAACCTCCCCAGTAGCTCAGTTTGATAAGGACTAGGTCTGTTGTTCAGTTTTTGGGCACACACCACGATTAATCCGGGGCTGCCACAAACATCTCGTCTGGTTCTATAGTTGTAAACTGCAATCTGAATAGAAAAATAATGTACTGCAACACATATTTTTTTCCCTACAGGGCCCCACAGATAAAGAAATCTGAATAGAAATACTAGTAGATGTGTATAACTATGAAAGGTGTACAATTGCTGTGTTGATCAGCCCTGGTCCTACAAACAGATGCAAGCTAAACATCCACACTCTGCAGTCTGGCCCAGACTAGCCACTCAAGTGTCATGCTGTCACAGATAGTTTCCCCAGTTGCCATGAAACCTGCACACAGAGCATGTCACAGTAGATGTATGTGAAAGACACAACACACACTCCAGGGCCTGCAACTAATATGTGAATCTGAAATATGTGTAGAAACAACAATGTAATGTGCCCCAGTTCATCTGCACTGGCCCACAGGTAAAGAAATTGATACAGAAACAGGTATGATGTGTATAACTAAAATAAGGGGACAATTTCTTTGAAAATCTACAGCTGTTGGTGTGTTTTAGCAGCCCCATGGGCCAGGTAGAGTGTAAGTGTGGTCAGAATGTACATTAATGAATAGTAGTGTACTGACAAATATACTTGATAGCAGTTGTCAATTGAATCTGTTCCCTTCCCCCACCACACAACTGATCCAAAAATCACAGAGAAACCAACATGGGTATGTTCCTAAACAAACCTTACTGTTGGGACCATTGTTCCATTTGTTTTATCATTGTTTAAACTGTGTGCATACTAATATCCCCTGTTGAATAATCATATTATTTCCTGCCTGACATATCACTAACTGGCATTTTTGCAACCCTGAATGTCATTCCATATATGCATGGGTTCCATTTCCTGTGGCACTGTTATAATTGTACTGTTTTGGGTAAATGGGAATATCAATGCATGCTATTTTGACTAATGTTGTAATTTTTGTGCATGACTAACCAATATTCATTGTTAATTTTTTACCATAGCACATAGGAAGGAAGATCCCAGCAGATCTGCCTCTCCCCCCCCACCTGGCTGAGGCACCGGGGCCCAACCCAGACCTCCCCCATCTGCTGGTCTTCCCCCACCCGGTGGAACCACTGCAGGATGGGGGCCCCCCCCTGCAAGTGGGTGCAGGAGGATGTTGTCACCCAGGGGAGGTCTGTGGCATGGTGCACAGTGTCCTCCAGATGGAGCTGGATGACTGCCTGCACTGGGGGGAGGGCAGGCTGTCCCGCAAAAGGGGGAGGCAGCCCTCCAGCCCAGCCCCCGCACAGCCACCTTCAGGGCTGTGAAGGAGTAGTGGCGACTGCCATTGGGTGTGGACATCAGTGCCACTACTACCATCTGGGGGCTCATGATCCCCATTCCCAACCCTCCCCCTCAAGGTGTTTACCCCCCATTTTAATACACTGCCCCTGTCTGCTGTCTTTTTTGTCATGTCTGTCTGCAAATGCAATCTCCTACCAAACATCCCTCACCACACTTACCAATAATCCTTCCTTAACATCCCACCTCACCTTAAAAAAAGGGCATCTGTCCCACAAAAAAACATGTTCAATTTACACCCCGAGACATGTACCCATCACACAATCTAACCCTACCAATCATTCGTATTGGATGTCCCCCACATCTCCCCGTATGGGTGAGGCTCCAAATTCTAAATTGCCCACATTGAAAGCAGCTGTTGCTGCCAAAGAAATGCAGAGCTATGGCCCTTTCCTACACCCGGCCCCGCACATCCCTACTTGTTTCTCCTTTTTTTTGTCCCTCTGTTTGCCCCAATTTCACCCTTTCCCTTTTTTTCTTTATTTGAAATTAGTGTGGGTTTAAGGGGCCCTAAGAAATAAGCTAAGCTAAGCTCATGGGTGTTGCTTAGCTCCCAAACTCATGCAAACCCACTTACAACTGCTTTAAAAAAGCCTTAATCACTCAGACTCCAACAACCCCCGTTCTTCCCAGCAACAAAATAACCAGCCCTTGTAACTCTCAAACCCAGAAGCACACTATAGCCAAAGTTATTTACCACAAAGCCATTTTAGATGTTTAAAACTGATGTTTTCCCAAACATATCATCCATGCAAACACAAAAACCCAAAACTTGCAAGTCTCATACACAGGACCCTACACAACATAGTCACAACAAGTTAACAGTAATCCATCTCAGATGTACAAAGTCAGGATAATATCTATAACATATCATGCAAAACAGTCCTTTTAAAAGGGGAAAGTACAATTTGGGAAACAGTAAACATTCCAACTATATACACATACACATATATTACTACTTAAAGATATGTTTTAAGAAGAAAATATTTAGAAGGTACACAGCATATAGAACTGTCAGTATTCCTACAGTTGCCACCTTTTAAAAAGGCCAGTGTTTGATTCTTTCATACAAAAGACAATTATTGCATGAAATATACAGCCCAGACCGTCTAAAAATATGACAACACAAGTTTGCATACATAGAAATGTTTATTTGTGTACTATTTCAGTTGTATATGCCATTTCATATAATACTTAGGTGTCTGAAATACATAATAACTGAGTAATGCAACCCCAAACAAAACATTTGATACAGTAATCTGAAAGCATAAAAAATGTTGCTAAAAAGGGCCCTTTAAGTAGACAATAGCAAAAAAAAAAAACTTGCCTTTAGAGCTATGCAGCAGAGCATTCCATGCAAAACAGCATATAAAAAAACCCGAAAACTTATTCAATGCATATAAAAAAATACTCACACTGTTCTTATGTCTGGAACCTTATAAAAAAGTAGTTGGTTTTCCAATCCTTTTTTATTCAAATTCTGTCTGTTTAAAACTTGGGCCCAAAAAAAAAATGGGGCTTTTTCAAAAGGGAAAAACAAAGCCCCTATTAGTTTAAATTTTTGGGTTTTTCCCTTTTTAATTCCCTTATTAACAAGTGGGGAAAAACTTAACCAATTTTAAAAATATATCACCACAAAATCCAAAACTTCCCTACCCCAAAACCCTTTTTATAAAAAAAAGGGGAAAAAAAACAAACCCAAAAAAACCAAAAAATTTTTAAAACTGCCCGTTAAAAAAAAACACACAGGATGTGCCCTATTATTAATTTAAAATTGTATTTTTTAAAAATAATTTGGAAAATTTTTATGTGCCCCTTTGTTTTTAAAGTCCCCCCTTTTGTTGGCCCGTTGGGGGGTAGATACAAAAAACACACAAAAAAAAAAATTAAGCCTCTTTGGGGTTTTGTTCCCAAGAAAAATTTTTTTGGGGGCCCAAAAAGCCCCATAATAAATAGCATGTGCTGGTTTTTGCCCCCCGCGGGTATGTTCTTTTTTTTTTTTCTTCCCCGAACTGTTCCCCCCTTTTCCCTTAAAATTGGCTGGTTTTGGTGCCCGTTTTTTAACAAACAAACACATTGTAGGAAAAGTTAGATATTATGTTTAATGCATTTTAATATATTATGTTATTATATATATTTTAATAACATATATAAAAAAATATTATATATATATATATTATATATATTATTATATATTTTTTATATATATTATTATATATATATATAAAGTATATATTATATATATATTATTAATATATATATTATTTGTTATAATTAAAACAGGTTTTGAAAAACAAAACCCAAAAAATTTAAATAAAAATTTTTTTATAATTGGTTTTTATAATTTTTATATTTATTTGGGTTAGGGGGCAGAGGGGCAACAAAAAAAATTAAAATGAAAAAATTTTTAAAAACTTTAAGCTGTTTTAAAAAAAAAAACCAAACAAAAAAAACAAGGGGGGGAAGTCCCCCATCTTTTTCAAATATTAAAAGGGGAATTTACCCCCCCCAAAAAGAACGGAACATCTTATAGAATTTTTAAACCTTTGTAAAAATCCCCTGTTTTTGGTTTACAAAAATTAGGTCCCGGGTTTTTTTTATATATATATATAATATATATTTTTTATTTATTCCCCCCAACCCCAAACCCCCAATTTTAATAAAAAATATATAATAAATTAAAAATTTTTTTAAAATATAAAACCCCCCTTAATATTTTTAAAAAATTATATTTATAATAATATATAAATAAATTAATTTAATTAAACACTACCCCAAAATAAATTTTTTACATATAAAAAACCTCACACCACCCCCACCACAAAACAACACAAAACAACACAACAAAAAACAACCCCCAAAAACCCACAACACACAAACCACCCCAACCACCACTTAATTTAATATAATGTAATAAAATATATATATATTTTTATTTATAATAAAATTCATAATTTTTGTTGTTTTTTGTTTTGATGAAATTTGGCCCCCTTTACCAGCCACACACCAAAACACACCCACACCTATTATTTTTATATTTTAAAAAATTAATTGGGGAGTATAGTTTTTTATTAATAAATTTATATTATTAATAAATTTAATAAATAATTAAAATTTAATTTATTATTGTTTGTGTTAAATGGACGATTTTGTGGCCCATGGTGGCAATTCCTTTTTAAGGGGTATGTAAGGAAATAATATAATTTAAATGGGTTTGGGTTGAAAGAGAGAAAAAAGGGGCAAATGGGGGAAAAGTTTTGGGAAAATGTTGGGGAAACACCTTTATACAGTTTAAAAGGGAAACCCCAAAAAAACAATGGGACCAAAATCCCCACCCCTATCACAATCACCTTCCCCCCCTTAAACCTGAATGGGCCCAACAGGGGGAATGGGTGTAATTGGGGCCTAAGGTTGGACACAAAAAAAGTACTCCTTAACCCAAAAAAAGGAAGCTTAGGTGCAACCTTCCTTCTTTGGGGGTGGGGGATGACAGGAATTCACCTTTTTCCCCTTTATGCCCCTTTTTGGGAATGGGGCCCCAATGTTTCCAACCCCCCGGAAAAAGGTTCTTCCCAACTTTGGGGCCCCCACCCCCCACCCCTTTTCCGACAGCCCCTGAAAACTTAAAACCCCCTTTGGGAAAGGTTTCCCCTAAAACAAGGGGGCCTCAAAGGAGTTTGGGGGAGGTTCCCACCATTTCATAACCCATCCCCCAAAAATGCAGACGTCATTAGGGGAAGGAAGAGGGGGGCCCCAACCCCTTAAATTGAAAATAAACCGGGGTGCCCCCTCCAAGCGATGATTTTAAATGGGGGGGAAACTGGTCATGGTGGCCCCCTTAGAAACCCCTGTTTCAACCCCTGAGGAGTTTTCAGGAATGTTAAAAGTAATTGGCTGTTTCTCCTTGTGAAAAAACCGGGTTGCATAATGTTTATTTTGGGTTTTTTGGGGGAAAAGATGAAAGTTTTTCCACCGGAAAAAACCCGCCAGGGTCTCTACATACATTCTAACATAAGGGCCCCAAAGGGCATGTGTTGAATGGGGTTGGTTTTTCCAAAAAATTTAAACCAAGCCCGTTTTCCAAAAATTTCCCTTTCCACAAACAAAACCTACCCCTTCAGGGGACCCTTTCCCCCTTGTTTCCTTGCTGGGCCAGTGGGGAAATTGGGATGTTTCCAATTCTTAAAAGGGACAGGTGAAAATATGGTGGCTGGAATTTTTAAAATGGAAAATACCTTATTGGGGCTAAAGTTGTCAACATTCAAAAAACAATGGGGGGGTTCAAACCCAAAAACAAAGGAAATAACAACATTTAAACTCAACCCGAATGGCCTTTTCTGACAAGAAAAGGGATGAATTGTTGGCCCGAAATAAAATACTCCAAAAAACAATGGAAGGGAATTTTGTGACCCCCAAAACTTTTGGAAAAATGAGGGTTTACCTTCAATCTTCAGAGTTGGGGGTTTGGGAAAGGGCCCCAAGTACCAAAAAAACTGGCCCAAAACGATGGCCCCCTTTCCCCCCCAACTTCCCAAAAGGACCTGGGTTGACAACTTAAACCCGTTTGGTTCCCAACCCCCCCATCTTTAGGGTTTTTGACACCTTATTAAACCCAAAATTTTAGCAAACCAAATAGCATTTGGAAAATAAACAGTTTGGATCCGCAAAATTTAAATTTCAAAAAGGTCAATAAAATTTTTAAAATAACAGGTTCTGAAGTTAACATATGCAAATATTGTAAGGGGGCCATTTAGGGAAAGAGGGGCCCTTTTCCCCAAAAAATTAACCCTTTGCCCCATAAGCTTAAAAAGGTTGGCAGTAAATTTTAATTTTTTTGGCCCCAACCAATGCCCCGCGATATAAAATCTTTCAAACAACATCACCCCTTCACTATTGAAAATTCTGTCCCCCATTTATTTATCCCAGGGTATGTGTTTTGAAAACACCAAAAGGGGCCCCGTGAGCCAAGGGAAGCAAAATTTTTTTAACCCGACACAAAAAATATACCCCAAAAATTAAAAATGGCTGTACCCCCGTGGTATGGTGCAAAATAAAATGCCCAGTGTGAAACAGGGGCAAGGGTTGTCACAGTTTTTGTTCCAAAGGGGAAAAGGGCAAACCTACTAAAAACCATGCAAAAACACCCGGAAAGGGGTTTTATAATTGGGTTTGGGGAAAAAAGGGGGAAAAAAACTTTTTAGCTGCAGTCATTTTTTTGGGTTTTTAAAATGCCATATTTTTCATGAAAGTTAAAAGGGGTTTTGGGTTAATGGGAAAAGGGGGGGTTTTGTGTAATTTTTTTGTGTGTGTGTGTGTGTGTGTGTGTGTGTGTGTGTGTGTGTGTGTGTGTGTGTGTGTGTGTTGGTTTGGCAATGAACCCGGTCTTAAAGTGCATTTCTTGTTTTTCCTTTTTAGGTTGCAGGTGGGTCAGGTCCTCCTGCAGGGAAACTGTGTTAGTGTCCATACAGACTCTGACAATGATGATAGGTGTGGTGAGGCACAGGCAGGGTTGTTAACTGTGCCATCATTTGACATCCCACTGTTATCACCCCCTCCCACACACAGTAAAACCCCATACATACCCCATCACCAGTGGGCCCTAGATGAGGGGCAGTTGGTGGGTGGTGGCATGGGACAGGGAAAGTGTTGACTATGGCAAGTGTGTCTGGACACAGCAGCCATAGTGGATGCCCAAAAAGGTACCCACAGGCAGATGTACAGGGGGGCTCAGGGGGGCTGCTGGTCATCATGCCCTGGCAAAATGCCACAGCTGGTGTCACCAGATGCATGTTTTAGGCCATCATGGAGGCAAGGCATGTATGGACATTATACCAGACAGGGTCTGAGGCTCCAGAGGGCTACTTATTCTGCTGTTATTGAAAAACATCCTGATCTTGCAGGTGCACCATTATTTTGAGAGGTCCTGGAAAAGGTTGGGTGAGATGGTGAGAATCCCCACCCGGAATGTCTTTCTTGAGCATATGGGGGGAGGAAAGGACGTGGATTGGGAGGCCAGCAACACCAACAGGTGGAGGCCATGGTGTGCAAGTCAGAGCCTTCCCCTAGTGGCAGTACCACACCAGCACTGCAAGGGGTGTCCACACCACAACATAGCAGGTGTGCACATGGCCCTGGCCAGTCCCAAGAGGCCCAGATCAGGGACATATGTCATCATCAAAAGTACATATCTGGCTTGTACCTGGTAATGCCCATGGAACCCTGGCAGGCACAGTTCTCATGTCCATGGTCAAAATGAACTGCACACCCTGCCAGGTACGGTCTGCAGCTGTCCAACAAACCCTGTATAGGGCAGCCACATGGGAGAACTGTGTGCATGCAAAACACACATCACCCAAAACAGCTAGGGCAAACCCCCTACCTACACACACCACATTCACAGCCCAATTAATAATGAAACCCCAACACACACACACATGTGTCAAACAAATGCCCCAGCCTAGGTCTCTGGCAAACCCCCAACACACCCTGTGCAAAGATGATACCTGTGTGACATCCCTGTCATCCATAACATGATGGGGAGGCTAATATGGTTCTGATGCACAGGATGAATGTACTAAGGTGTACCAGTGTAATGCTGCGTAACATGTTTTTAGCACTAAAGTTTAATGCTTGCATGTCAGGATGTGTAGCTGTCCAGCCATGATGCATTATAGCTGTTATTAACACTGAGGGTTATGTATTCCGTTTGTGTTGTAGGTGTCTATGTGTCAGCAGGATGTTGGTCTGCTGTGTTTCCTACAAAAGGGATGGCACTGTGGTGACACCTTATGTGCCATATCCTGGGTACAGCTGAACAAAGTCACAGGTCTGTATAACAGTTACTGCATGTGCCACATGCCTGATAGGGCTGAGGGGGTATACAGGTGAGTGCATGGGCTGATGTCAGCAGCCCCTTTTACAGTGGACAATGGTAAGTGTACTGGGTGGTACACACCACATGTTTGTGTATAAAAAAAAAAAAAAACACACACACACACACACACACACACACACAACACAGAGGCTTTGGGGTTGATGCAATACACAGAGAATACTGTAAAATGGATGTATGTTTTTCAGGGAAACCCCTTTTTGCCTATGTAATTCCCCAAGACAGAATAGGCACAACATCACATTGGGAAATAATCAGTCTGCTAGTTTAATGTCATTGGCAAAGGTACTGGCAGGGTATATGTCCCTTCCCCCAAAGTAGTGCAATCCCCAACTTGGTAAAATAGGTGCTGGGTGGTGGCACAGCCCACCCTTTTGGGGGGGTTGGGGGATGTAGACCCAGATTGTGTGATTGGCAACTACTTAACCTGTTAACATAAACTGTACAGTATTACAGCCATGGTGCACACTCAACAATAACCAAAAGATGGTGGCTGTGTTCCCGATCCACACCCAGCTTTTATACCAACCCCAGTATCACTGAAAAGCTATAAAAGTGGGGAAGAGGCATTTAAAATCTACTACTAGTTTTGATGGAATGAATTTCCACAAGATGATACCTGTGAAATGTTAGCATTTGCCATTTAGTTCTTTAGATGACCTCCTGGGACATGTTTTCTGCAAACTGAAGTAGATCCCTTCACATACACACACACCCTTTCTTGGCAACACAATAGAACCTACCTAGGTATTTTGCTACTAATGTGTGTTTTAATTGCACACACCCACAGCTTTTTTGGATGAGGGGGCCAGGTTACTTGTTAAAAGAACATCACCAGGCCTTGTACAGTATGGTAATGGGGGATGTAGGTTTTATGAACAATACATAGTGTGACATACTGTCATATACACATTGACAAACCCATAACAGTCATACACACATCTAAAAGACCTGGGTTTATCAGTGCTAACTACCTTGTCAGTGTGTCCATTCTGTTACAGATAAAACAACATGCATCATTGGGCTGGATAGTGTAATCAGTTACCTGTATGGTTGATGGTGACAGTGGGCCCCCTACAGTGGGCCCTGGGGCATGTACTGGGGACCATGGTGTAAAACAGTATACCCAGCACCACACCCCCCCTTGGATATTTTACTCACTGAAACCCATGATAATCTCTGACATACCCACCATCACACATTTACCAGGACTGCAATACAACCCCTTGTCTATCTCAAGAGTGCTACTACAGGGGTAAGGGGATCTATTGCACATGCCACAGGATAGTAGGGGTGCTTTGTCATGGCTCTCCAAAGGTCAACAACATCAATATCCCCTTTTACTGTATGGCAAGGTGTATTGTATTGGAGAATGTGGCCCCAGAATGCTGTATCCTACAAATATACAACTTGCCCTAAAAACTTCCAGGACTCAGAGGGTAACCCATGCCTATCTACCCATTTGTACAACAGTGTTTTGCTGGTAAACTCCAGGTAGCCCATAGGGTGAAGAGTGTAACAAAGGGACATGTAATGTCCATTACAGCAGCAGCCATTTTTTTCTATGGCAATGGGGGGATAGTGGGTGTAAAAAGGCCCCCAGGGTATTATCAACTACAGGGTTTTTAAAACACAGACACTGTTATTCTTAGTAATGCACACTGACACATTTGTCAGGGGGGGCCCTAGGGGCAGGTGTTCCTAGGTTGTACCAGGATATTGTCCATGGAGAGATGGGAAGAGGGATGTGGGTTGGGTATCATGCCACCCCATTTTCCAGCAGGCCATCTATCAACTGATGCCACAGGAGTGATCCTCAGGGTGAGAGAAAAGCAACATCCAATCATCTTTCTTGCAGAGGGGCCCGTGAGGTGCTCCAAAAATGTATGCAACATGTATTACATAACATGGTCAGTGTCTTTGGGGACCTGTACCCAAGCAATGACGTTCAGGTCTTAAAGTGCATTTCTTGTTTTCCTCTTACAGTTAGCGAGGTGAATCAGGATCCCTCCTGCAGGCAAACTGTTGGTAGTGTCCATACAGACTCTGACAATGATGATAGGTGTGGTGAGGCACAGGCAGGGTTGTCAGGGGCTTAATCTGTGCCATCATTTGACATCCCACTGTTATCTACCCCAATCCCACACACAGTCACATCACCTATACATACCCCATCACCAGTGACCATAGATGAGGGACAGTTGGTGGGTGGTGGCATGGGACAGAACAGTGTGTTGACTATGGCAAGTGTGTCTGGACACAGCAGCCATAGCTGGATGCCCAGCAAGGTACCACACAGTCAGATGTACAGGGGTGCTCATAGGAGGGCTGCTGGTCATCATGCCTCTGGCAGAAGTGCTACAGCTGGTGTCACCAGATGCATGCTTCAGGCCATCATGGAGGCATAGGCATGTATGGATCATTATACCAGACAGGGTCTGAGGCTCCAGAGGGTTACTTATTCTGCTGTTATTGACAACATCCGTGATCTTGGTGGTGTTCACCATTATTTTGAAAAGGTCCTGGACAGACGGTTGGGTGAGATGGTGAGAATGCTCTACCGTGGAATGTCTGTGCTTGAGCATATGTTGGGAGGAGTGCGATGGCCACGTGGATGTAGGCCAGCAACACCAACAGGTGGAAGTCGACATGGCTGTGCAATGTCAGAGCCTCTCCCATAGTGGCAGTACCATCACCAGCACTGCAGAGGGGAGCTGTCCACACCACAACATAGCAGGTGACATGCACATGGCCCTGGCCAGTCCCAAGAGGGTCCCAGATCAAGCGGACATATGTCATCATCAGGGGAGAGTATCATATCTTGGCTTGTACCTGGTAATGCCCATGGAAGCCCTGGCAGGCACAGTTCTCATGTCCATGGTCAGAGACGGTGAACTGCACACCCTGCCAGGTACGGTCTGCAGCTGTCCAACAAACCCTGTATAGGGCAGCCACATGGCAGAACTGTGTGCATGCATACACACACATCAGCAACACAGCTAGGGCAACCCCATACCTACACACACCACATCTACACAGCCCAATTAATAATGAAACCCCCTAACACACACACACATGCTGTCAAACAAATGCCTCAGCCTAGGTCTCTGGCAAACCCACAACACACCCTGTGCATATGATGATACCTGTGTGACATCCCTGTCATCCATAACATCGATGCAGGGCCAGGCTGATATGGTTCTAATGCACAGGGTAACTGTACTATGGTGTACCAATGTAATGCTGTGTAACATGTTTCCAGCACTAAAGTTTAATGCTTACATGTCAGGATGTGTAACTGTCCAGCCATGATACATTATAGCTGTTATTAACACTGAGTGATTATGTATTCCGTTTGTGTTGTAGGTGTCTATGTGTCAGGAGGATGTTGGTCTGCTGTGTTTCCTACAAAGGGTATGACACTGTGGTGACACCTTCCATGTGCCATATCCTGGGTACGGGTGAACATAAGTCACAGGTCTGTATAACAGTTACTGCATGTGCCACATGCCTGATAGGTCTGAGGGGTGTATACATGTGACTTCATGGTTGTTGATGCCATCAGCCCTTCTACAGTGGACAATGGTAAGTGTACTGGGTGGTACACACCACATGTTTGTGTATAACACACACACACACACACACACACACACACACACACACACACACACACACACACACACACACACACACACACACACAGAGGCTTTGGTGTTGATGCAATACACAGAGAATACTGTACACATGGATGTATGTATTTTTGCATGGAACCCATTTTAGCCTATGTAATTCCACCAAGACAGAATAGGCACAACATCACATTGTGAAATAATCAGTCTGCTAGTTTAACGTCATTGGCGATGGTACTGGCAGGGTATATGTCTCCTTCCCCAATGTAGTGCAATCCTCAACTTGGTGAATATAGGTCAGCTGGTGTGAGTGGCACAGCCCTACCCTTTGGAGGATGTCGGGTGATGTAGATCCGCAGATTGTGTGATTGACAACTACTTAACCTGTTAACATAAACTGTACAGTATTACAGCCAGCTAAGTGGGGTGCTACACTCAACAATATCCGTAATGATGGTGGCTGTGTTCCCAAGATCCACACCCAGCTATATATACCAACCCCAGTATCACTGAACAGCTATACAGTGGGGAAGATGGAATTTACACATCTACTACTAGTTTTGATGGAATGAATTTCCACAAGATGATACCTGTGAAATGTTAGCATTTGCCATTCAGTTCTTGGGCAGATGACCTCCTGGGACATGCGTTTTCTGCAAATTGAAGTAGATCCCTTCACATACACACACACTCTTACTTGGCAACACTGAGAGTAGAATCTCTACCTAGGTACTTATTGCTACTAATGTGTGTGGCCTTAATTGCACACACCACACAGCTTTTAGGATGAGGCGCATACCAGGTTACTTGTTAAGTGAAGAACATCACCAGGCCTTGTACAGTATGCTAATGGAGGATGTAGTGGTTGTTTATGAACAATACATAGTGTGACATACTGTCATATACACATT
The DNA here is from genome assembly GCF_019279795.1 of Protopterus annectens. Classification (NCBI taxonomy): domain Eukaryota; kingdom Metazoa; phylum Chordata; order Ceratodontiformes; family Protopteridae; genus Protopterus; species Protopterus annectens. The sequence goes on along the minus strand of NC_056733.1, from coordinate 445,706,144 downwards.
GACAAACCCATAACAGTCATACACACATCTAAGAGACCTGGGTTTATCAGTGCTAACTACCTTGTCAGTGTGTCCATTCTGTTACAGATAAGTTGCACACAGCACATGCATCATTGGGCTGGATAGTGTAATCAGTTACCTGTATGGTTGATGGTGACAGTGATCCCCATACAGTGGACCTTGGGACAAGTACTGGGGGTACCATGGTGTAAACACAGTATACCCAGCATCCACACCCCACATTGGATAATGTACTCACTGAAACCCATGATAATACTCTGACATACCCACCATCACACATTTACCAGGACTGCAATACAACCCCTTGTCTATCTCAAGAGTGCTACTACAGGGATACTACAGGGATATGCATCTATTGCACATGCCACATGGATAGTAGGGTGATGCTTTGTCATGGCTCTCCAATGGTCAACAACATCAATATCCCTTATACTGTATGGCAAGGTGTACTGTATTAGGAGAATGTGGCCTCAGAATGCTGTATCCTACAAATATAGATACTTGCATACATACACATACTTACCAGGACTCAGAGGGTAACCCATGCCTATCTACCCATTTGTACAACAGCGTTGTGCTGGTACTTCAAACTCCAGGTAGCCCATAGGGTGAAGAGTGTAACATGGTACATGTAATGTCCATTACAGCAGCAGCCATTTTTTACTATGGCAATGGAGGGTATAGTGGGTGTAAAGGCCCTCAGGGTATTATCAACTACAGGTTTATAAACACACAGACACTGTTATTCTTAGTAATGCACTCTGACACATTTGTCAGCACCGGGGTCCATAGATGCAGGGGTTCCTAGGTATGTACCAGGATATTGTCCATGGAGAGATGGGAAGAGGGGATGTGGGTACAGTGGTATCATGCCACCAGCCATTTTCCAGCAGGCCATCTATCAACTGATGCCACAGGAGTGATCCTCAGGGTGAGAGTTAAATGCAACATCCAATACTCTGGTTGCTTCTTGCAGAGGGCCAGTGAGGTGCTCCAATTGACATGTATGCAACATGTATTACATAACGTGTTCAGTGTCTGTGGAGACCTGTACCCAAGCATGTTCTGTTGACTGTGGTAGTGTAGTTGAGGTATCCATGGCATGTGGTGCCTACAGGGTGGGGATTCCTAGCTGTGGCATTTATAATACAGCTGGGCAGACATGTCAGTGTCAGTCAAGCATAGATTGCCTGTAAGCAGCCAAGATGGATACCTAATATCTGCACATCTGTAAAGAGGACAGACAGCTAGCCAACTGGTTATGCATTAGAATGAATATGTTGACAGATAGCTGTCCGATGCTGATAGGTATGCCATTATTACATGACAGCAGCCCTCAATGACATGTCCTATACACGCAGTAGACTACAGTTAATATTCACATGTCAGATCAATATCCAGTAGCAAATACATAATGATACACAGCTCACACACCAAGAACACGATAGTGAGGACTCAGAGTCCATCGTTGCATTTAGGGGTGTTTGTTTCCAGTACTAGAATCTACAATCTACTCTTACTTGGGAAAGCACTGTCAACAGAAGTAATGTAATGATACACTACATGCCAGTGTGACTGCATATAGGCTGGAATACTACTCATGTATGAAACACATTCAAATGGAAAACAGTGTTGTAAGAGTGTTGTACACAGTCAAATGAAAAAGAGTGTTGTACAAGCCATATATACTCAGGTGTCCCAGACAGTAGACTCACACCCCTTGCTACTGCAATGACAACACATAAAGGCATGTTATGTAAATGGAATTAAATACACTTATTAAAGATGTCATTACCCTGGTATTTTATCAGACTGGAATGTGTTCACTGGTTACCAGGGCTGAGACATGCTTAGCAGGTTTCAACACTGCTCCAATATAAATGCTAAGCAGATTTGCGCACTGTTAAGCGAAGGTGAAATGGTTTAAGCGCCTATATGTTTAACCATACGTTAACACCACTTACTGTCAGGCAAACCCGCTTAAAGATGCTAAAAACTGCCTTAACCACTCTGTATCCAGCAGTCCTTGTTCTGCCTAGGAACAAAATAAACAGCCATCGCAGGTCTTGAACCCAGGACCATGTAAACTATAGTCAGAGCAGTTAACCACTAAGCTATCACAGCTAGGAAGACAGCTGTTGTTTTTTCTAATACATCTGTCAGTACACATACTGAATAGTAGTGGACAACTGCTTTGACTTTTAAAATTGTGTATTACTTGTTAGTAGACATATTGTTGAATCAGTATGTTGTTATATCTATATAAACACATATCAGATAAATATGGTGAAATACATCTGGGACAAGAATATGGAGATATATATATATATATATATATATATATATATATATATATATATATATATATATATATATATATAGATATATAGATATATATATATGTAGATATATGTATACATGTACATACGCATGTTATATAAATACATATATATATATATATATATATATATATATATATATATATATATATATATATATATATATATATATATATATATATATATATATATGCATAGTGTGTTAAATATATGGTCATATATAGATCTATCCGTAGATATACATATATATATATATATATATATATATATATATATATATATATATATATATATATATATATATGTGTGTGTGTGTGTGTGTGTGTGTGTGTGTGTGTGTGTGTGTGTATGTATATGTATATATATGTATATCACAGTAATGATCCTGTGGAATACAGCAGAGATATGACCAATAAATGTGGACAGTCTGACACACTCTGGTCAGTCCAGGGGTATGCACAGAATCTCTTAGTGCAAGATGTGTGGACCAAGCCTGACATAGTGGATGTTTACAGCCATGTAAATGGGGATATCATGAAACTGGAATAGATAAGCTCCCACAGTTTATGCATTCACACACTCCTGTCTGGCCTGACACATAATAACTGGAGGAGCAGAGGTCACAAGCCCACTTTCTACCCACTAGTTAGTGACATACATCTGTACAGCACCCCACTGCTTTGTCAGAAATACACAACAGTTATGGTGGCCTAGCGACTGTACATCTGACAAATATCTGGACATAACATAACACTGGGTAAATACACTGAGCTGCTAGGCATGTCACAAAGCACTGTGCAAACTACAGGCAGACTGCCACAACACTGGCCTACATTTCTTATGGGGGAATACACATGTACCTGCAAATATAACAGGCTCTACAGGCGTGTAACAGCATGGAGTAACAGACACCTCTGTGAAAATGCATACCCACAACCAATCTGAACACAGCCACAGTCACATATGGTAAGTGTACTTAATATTACAGTATATGGACTGTGTGAACAGCACCATCCTCTTATGTGCCACTCACACACTAACCCTACATATACTGGGCCAATATACTGTGTATTCCAATGCCTGACTGTGGTATGGGACATGTGTTGGTCTGGCCCTACAAACATGTACGCGGATAGGGTACCATACACCGGAGCAGCATGCAACATCAGATAGAACAGGACCAAGAACAATGACATCTACCACAGTCTGTACACAGGCCAAGGTACATATTCACAATACACATTCTGTCAGCAATCACCATAAGTACACAGACCTTGCTACTATACACACTACAGCAAAATGTCCAGGTTTTGTCCTCAAATATAAGGCCTACTATACATAACATGTCTAGCAGTCTGATATCTCACTGGCTTGTTAACAGGTATGATGTCAGTAAATAATGATGTACTGAACATATGCACCTCTTACTGCATGACATATGTACAAAGGTTGACAGAGTTGTGGCTGGAGGCACAAACACAGGGCCAATATTGACATGTTGTTGTGATAAACCCATACATTTACTAGTGTCACAGGGTTTATTGTGGCATATGTCTTCCGAGGGATATGAAGTCAGTGGGTTGGGAGGGTGGCCTAATGGTTAAGGTGTTTACGTTACAAACACAAGGTGCAGGGTTTGAGACTCACAAGGGATAATTGGCTAGGTTTACAATGGCTCACAAGAGCAGTTAACCTAGTACTAACCTATGACCCTATGACTCTATAACTCACATGGCTGTCACCATGTACTGACTGCAATCCTCAGAGTATGCTACTGCATTTCTAAAGATAGGAAATGTGTGAGTAACACAACACATGTAAGACTCCAAACACTGGCCAGTCTGCAGATAGCCCTACAGGTGAGAGTTTCCTCAACCACATAACACTTGCCATGACAGATATTAAATCGTGGAGAACAACCATATCCACACAAACCCAGTTAAACCATTACTTCAAATGTAGAAGAACAATACTTACATTCTGTCCTCATGTCTGTAATATCCCCCTTCTGTTTGTTGGCCTGTCTCCACAGTGTATGTTGTAAGAGGTATATCCAACTACCCTCTGGGATGCTTTCTGTCAAACACCCACATGAAGTCCTGCTCACAGTGAAGGAAAAGGGCCAAAACCCACATGAAATGCTTAGTTATAGGAGTGTTTCCATGCAATTGGCTATAGGAAGGACACCACAGCTGTTCCACATGCAATTAGCTAGTGGGGGACTGCAATTCATGCACAGGCCATCAGCTGATCATGAGCATCACTTACAAAATGCAAAAATGCTGCCTAAGCAAAGCAGGCGTACTTTTCCACATCTACCAGAGAGAGAGAGTGAGAGAGACAGACAGAGACAAAGTAAGAAAGGAAGTGAGTAGGAGAGTAAGAGCCAAGCATGTTTGTGTATGATCCATGGGTGGAGAGTGGTATCTGGGCATTATGACAATTGCCTATATTGTGTATTAATCCATACTGTCACATGGTTATTGCACATGGCTGTACACATTTATGGCTGAGGATTGTCGGCAGTCTCTACAATGTTTGGAAAATGTTGGTCATGTATTTCCTCAATATAATGATGTGGCAAAACCCACACTGCAATGGACCCTGTCATTACACAATCACCCCAACAGAATACTGATAACACACACACAAACACTTACCAATATTGAGTTTCAACCCCCTACCTAACTATGTATTGCTATTACATTGTTATGCAGTTATTGCACATGCCAAGGAGCTTACATGTTGGAGAGCTGTCCAACGGTATATTGAAGGTGAGTGACATCAGCAACAGTGGTAAAGGATGGATAAGGGAAGTGTAGTACATGTGACTGTCTACTAAAGCAGGTGTCAAGGAAGAGACAACCACACTCTTTCAGGGAATCACACACATTATCACAGTTGGCAGGGCCAGGATAAAAACTCCTCCCTAACTAGTTTGCTACACTACAGTATTATGCAGTTATCACATGCTCCAGAGAGCTTGCCAGGCTGATGTATGGCCAAAGGGTTATTTCAAGGTGACTGACATCAGCAGGCATGCTACAGTAGGGCAATGGGAAGTGTAATGAGTGTGAATGGTTTCAAAATCATTAATTTCCACACACACACACACACACACACACCCACACACACACACACTTGCCAGTACTGACATGCATGGGTTCATTGCTTTACAGGTGTGTAGTAGTTGAGTGTGCCAGAAGGCTGTACAAGGCTAGGCAAAGGGAATACCTTGGCATCAGACCACATGACAATGGTCTTCAGTGTGGCTCAAGAGTGTAGTCCCTGGACTGGCCCACACAGGTGGGTATTGTATTCACCATCCACTCATCTGGATTACTATTGTGAGTGGCCAGTGCTGTGCAATGCTTGCCATGTATGTGATCTATATTCCATAACATGGACAGTGTTTGAGTTGTGCACACGTTCCTCATGCATGTTCTGTGACATGTGGAAGTGCACTTGGGGTCTCAGAGGCATGTTGTGTGGACAGATTGTTATCATCTGATGTGGCATTCCTGACCTCATGTGATGAGACCTGGCTATGGAACTGAGGTTATGACTGCACCTACATTGTCAGCATGATACAGGTATTCAGTGGAGTTAGTGACATCTGTCCATACAGGGCATGTGTGTAAGGCATAATATTCCCTTTGTGGGTTACATTTGCAGACTCTACAGTTGTTGCAGGCTTCCAGTGGGTAGCATAGCAAACGACCACTGTAAGCATTTATTTATCTGTTGTAGGGATGGAACAGGGTGCCATGTCCTTTACTTGCTGGATAACACACACTCAGACAGGAGATGTTAGACATCACAGTACATTCTGGTGTCAGTGGCAGAGTTGTAATCAACAGGCATATAGTCCACTGCAATCACACTGTGGTTACTATCTGTGGGCAATATGCAAGAAACTACCAATATAGTGGTTGTTGGCTAGCCAAGTGTGTTTGTGTATGAGACATGGGTGGAGAGTGTTCTCTGAGTAATACAAGGGTTGCCTATATTGTTCCCCAATCCATAATGTCACATGTAGGGCTATGGATTGTCTACACCAGCCTCTTTGCTGTTTGACATCTGTTGTCCTTGTAAGGTGGACATTATGACATATAGTAGGTCCTCAATATAATAATTTAGCAAAGGCCACACCACAATGCATCCTGTCATTACACAATCACAGAAACCTCCATACAAGATACTGATGACAAACACACACTTGTCAGTACTGAGATTCAAACTCCTACCTAGCTATGTATTGCTACTACAGTGTACCACATTTATCACACCTGCCATGGAGCTTATTGAATGGATGTTGTCACAAGGTACTTCTAAGTTGAGGAACATCACCAACCCTTGCAAACACTGGCATTGGGTGATGTAGTGGGTGAGACATCCCAAAAATAATTTTACCTTAACCACACATTTACATTCACCAGGAGTGAGGTTCAAACCTCTATCTAACAACCTTTATGGACTATTATGTTACACATTTACCACAAGCACCACTGATTTGACATGGTACAGAATTCGCAACAGATACTTGTAAGGTGGATGATATCTGCAGGACTGCTAAAGTCAGGCTCTGAGATGTGTACTGGCTGTAAATGGGAACAAAATCTTTAAGGTACACACATAAACACTTGCCACAGATGAGATTCAAACCTATAGCTGTGCAGGTATTGCTATTACATTGTTCCACATTTATGGCATGCACCACAGAGCTTATAGGGCTAACTTTTCTCCAAAGGTATATTTCAAGGTAGATGACATCAGCAGGTTTGCTAAAGTAGGGCAATGGGAGGTGTAGTGACTGTGAATGGCCTCAAAAGCATTACTCTGTGCAGACACACACAGAGTTGCCATGTCATAGATTAGACCTCATACCTAACTAGTACATCAAACTATAGCATTATGCAGTTATTGCATGCACCACAGAGCTTATAGGGCTGAAGTTTATCCAAGGGGGTATTTCAGTGTGACTGACATCAGCAGGCTTGCTAAAGTAGGGCTATGGGAGGTGTAGTGATTGTGAATGCCCTTAAAAGCATTACACACATGCACACACATAAATTTTCACAGTTACCATGTCTTGGAATAGAACTCCTGCCTAACTAGTACATCACACTAGAGCATTATACAGTTATTGCATACACCATGGAGCTTACAGGGCTGAATCTTGTCCAAGGAGGTATTTCAAGGTGACTGACATCAGCAGGCTTGCTAAAGTAGGGCAATGGGAGGTGTAGTGACTGTGAATGGCCTCAAAGGCATTACTCTTCACACACATTCACACAGAGTTTCACAGTTGCCATGTCTGGGATTAGATTTCCTACCTAACAAGTACATCACACTTTAGCATTACACAGTTAATTAAATGTGCCATAGAGCTTACAAGGCTGAGTCTTCTCTAAGGAGGTATGTCAAGGTGACTGACATCAGCAGGCTTGCTAAAGTAGGGCAATAGGAGGTGTAGTGACTGTGAATGGCCTCAAAAAAAACATTACTCTTTACTCACACACATGCACACGGACACACACACACACACACACACACACACACACACACACACACACACACACACACACAGTTTCACAATGGCTATGTCTGGGATTAGAATTCCTACCTAACTAGTGCATCCCACTATAGCATTACACAATTATTGCACACACCACAGAACTTACAGGGCTGAATCTTGTCTAAGGAGGTATTTCAAGGTGACTGACATCAACAGGCTTGCTAAAGTAGTGCAATTGGAGGTGTAGTGACTGTGAATGGCCTCATAATCATTGATCCCTACACACACACACACACACACACACACACACACACACACACACACACACACACACACACTCACACACAGAGTTTCATAGTTGCCATGTTTGGGATTAGAACTCCTACCTAACTAGTATGTTACACTATAGCATTACGCAGTTATTGCACATGCCACAGAGCTTACAGGGATAATCCTTATCCAAAGGGGTATTTCAAGGTGACTGATATCAGCAGGCTAGCTAAACCAGTGCAATGGGGAGTGCAGTGTCTATGAATGGGCCATAAACCATTCCTCTGGAAACACACACACAGCACTCAGTCACACATCATGTTACATTTGACAGGATTGTTTATACAACTGCTAGATGAATAATGACTTGCACTATCATGTTACACAGTTATCACAAGCACCACAGACACTATAGTGCTGAGGGCTACCAGAAGCAAATGTCTACAGTGATAGACATTGGCACATCATGTGATATTGGCCAACTGGATATGTGGTGGGTGGTACAGGCCTCATGATGGGAAGCTCTTTGTCACTGTCTGTATCACTCTCCACATCTCTGTGTATGTTTAACCTAGTATAGTGTGTTGTCCTTGGATATATGTGTGCATTCCTATCCGATGTGTGTGGAAAGCATGACTGGTGCGCAATGTGGTGTGTGTGCACAGACATCTGTGATAGACAGATATGTTTAGTCCACTGTTGTTGTCAGACATGGGCTTCATATGTGTCGGAGCATGCCCAGTATGACTCTTCTGTATTTTGTTGTCAGATATGGGCTTAATTTCTCTATGTTTGGGAGCATGCCAAGTATGATCTTCTGTACTGAATGTGTGAATCCATTCCAGGCAGGTTGTACTCCATTGCAGGCATTTGTGTTCTACACCTACAACAAGTAACCTGTTTCTGCAGGATATCTGTAGATAAGTTGACAATATGGAGTCACAATGGACAAAGTATAGTGGGATGCTGTAACTAATTGTGTCTGTACTGCTTGTGCTACATAGTTTTGGTGTTAGCAGAGATATTCAGACATATGTACTGTTTTACACTGTGATGTATTATGTCATCAACTACTGACAGATATACTTATTTGTTCACAGTAATTTCCTAGGCAATACAGGATGAATGAAGCTGTGTCCAGTACTGTGGTCTGCAGCCTACATATTCTTGCACACTCATGCCATTCTGGAGGGGGAGCTTCAGACATTTGCTGATGGGCCTGTGTAAATGGTCCAGCACCTTGGTACTGTGGTTGCTGAGGATACCATGTTTGTGCATCTATCAACATGACAGAATGGCCATATCCTGCTGTGGCCATACCTCTCAGCTGTACAGATTCACACAGTTTACCCAGAGGCAGGGCTCATATATCTGGTCATTTCCCCTTCACATTGTGGTTTACGAGCAGGTTTGTAGTCACCCATTCCTGGGCTTGCAGGCAAGGATAGTTTGGGCACACATCAGAATTTCAGACTCCACACACGCCATGGCATCCATGTTCTACCCCCCTCTACTATTCTATCCTCTTCCTAACATTATGTAAGCAATATAGTTATCACTTCATTCCAGCAGTATTTAGGGGTTGGTCCACAGTTCATGCAGTAGGACATGGTGGACATGCTACTGGGATTTGTTGACATGGCCTTGCATTTGTGTTCTGTGGACTGTGTTATGTTGTTATTTGGGACTCCATGAGATAACATACATTGGCTGCATGGGTGAGACACGGGCCTTTGATAGAGGACTGTAGGGCATTTGGTAGTGATGCTGGCCATCTGTAGCAGACCAGTGCATTCTGTCACTCCTACAGTCCCAGGCTGCAAGCCACTGGATTCCCCTGGGATGACAGGGTAGGTGTGCAAGATGTTAATGGCAATAGTTTCTGTCCTTATTAATCCATTGGTGTGGATGCTGGCAGGGTGTTGCTTACAGCTAGAGACACACCTGCATGGGACACCTCTCCAGCATGCTGCATTCTGTGGGTATTTCCATACAGAAGTGTGATTCATATTGTACTCATTCCCAACAGCAGGGATATGACCTGTAATGAAACTGTGGGTGAATGTGGGGTGAGCTGAGTACATGTGTGCTATGCAAGCTTCTTGCAGCTGACTCACAGATATATGTGGGAGATTCCCCTTATGCTGGCTTGTGCAGGAAGATCAGTGGTTTCTCATTACTTCATAACTGTGCCTTTTGTGGTCTGCCAGTGTTTGGCCAGACTACATCAGTATTCCATACTACACAGACAACTAATGTGCAGCTAACCTGTATGTAAAATTCCAAAGGTGTGTCTATTTGACAGTAACTTTTTATACTCTCTCTGTCTAGGTTACTTCCAGCTGTGTACTGTGTGTATGTCTGGGCCCACATTCATGCCATGTCCATCTTTCAGATGGTGACAGATATTACATCCAAACAATTAGTATAGATTACAGCTGGATTGGGTCTTGCTGATTTACATTGTATTTGGCAATGCAGTTGTCAGAACTTGGCCCTGTCATCAACAGTACTGGCCGGGACACAACCCTCCATGCCTACATGCTGACCACTTCCAGACAATATGCAACACACAACAGCCTAACACACAGAGCCCTCCATATTATACACATACAACAATCTATACTGCTAATTTAGCCAGCTCAGGTAATCTGTGTTCCACTGTTATTATACCCACATGTACATGTTACTACATTTCCACGTAGGATTGGGGGGGGGGCACACATGACAACTGTAAACATTTGCTATGACTGTACAGGTATTTCAGGTACTCTGTTGGCTTCCATTTCATTATGTATTCTGACCTATCATGAAGACTAGAGGTATATTAGTGTAGTACAGGTTTCAGTTTTTATTGACCTACATTTCAGTTTCAGACTTCCTACCCTTCAGAACTAACATCAGACTGCCTGACGTGTTGTATTCTGTCTCTGTAGGTCTGGATGGGGGGGGGCTGTTCTCCATTGCCATCAATTGGAGGCCTTAGCACAGCCTTTCTTTGTGGTCATCTACACCTGTCCTGCTGGCTGAGACTGTTGTTGGGTATGTGAGCCTCACTGACATGCATATGTGTGTCCTATGGACACACATTTGGCCCACCATATGTCCTGAAGTGGGATTTGTCACCTTGTCTAGTACTGCCTACTGTGCTGACACCAGTATTTGTTATGGATTTCATGCTGCCCATATAGGTGTCTACTATCTGCTGCCATCCCATTCATCCACCCAATTCCCTTGCATTGCCACATCCATACCATAGATACAAGTAGCAGAACATACTACTCCATTCAGCAATTGATAGGGAGAGTGACTTACCTTGTGGCTGTGCCAGTATTGAAGATGGTGCTGGAGGGCTGACTAATTTGGATGCACATAGTACACTCCCTATACATGGTTAAGCACAGGTATTGTCATGTTTGGCATCCCTTTTACTGTATGTGCGAGTTAGAGAGGGGTGTTATTCCCTGGGTTCCTACCATGTCAGTGTATGTGCTATGCATTGCCTCTTTGCCAAGGCCTGGGCATACTGGGCATGCCTCCTTCTGCCTACTGGAACAGGCTCAGGTTGTTCCTCATCTGAGTCACTCTGTGCCTGTGCTGGCCTTGGCAATGGTGTGCAGCTGTGTGGCCCTGCCTCATGCTGTTCCTCCTGCAGCTGTTTCCACAGGATCATATTTTGTAGCATGGAACATACAAGAAAATGTGGGTACATTTAGCTGGAGAGTACTGCAAGGCTCCCCCAGATATGTCCAGGCACTAGAACCATGACTTGAACATCCCAAACACATGCTCTGTTATGATTCTGGTTTGTACGTGTGCCTCATTATGGAGTTCTTGTTCGGGTGTGTTTGCATTTCTGATGGGTGTCATCAGCCATGGCTTCAGTGCATAACCAGCATCCCTCACTATATGGCCATATGGGATGTCCCCACTGGCAAATCTTTGGTACAGCTGCATCATATGCCAGATGTGGGAGTCATGATAGCTTCCAGGGCTGCCAGCACACACATTCATTATAATGCCCTGGGCATCGCACATGACCTGGCAGTTGCTGGAGGGCAAGCCCTTGCAGTTTATGTAGACCCTACCCCACTCGCTGGGTGATGCTTTGATGTGTATGTGTGTGCAGTCTATAGCACCCACTATCTCAGGGTATTCTGCTATTTGGTGGAAGAGATGCATATTTCTGGTCAACGCCTTATGGGTGTTGAAATATATGCGCTCACCGGCATGTGCTGACATGCCATCCAGGAACTGGTGAAGTACCCTGGATGCTGATGCCTGTGAGACCCCCATGATATCCCCAGTTGGTCTTTGGAAGTTACCTGTGGCTAGTATTCTTAAGCCTACACATACCTTGGTATCCACTGAGATTGTTTCCCCTCTGTTGGTTCTGTGTATGAGGCATGGCTGGCACTGCTCAATGATTTGCTGTAGGTGGTCCCTGTCCACACAATAGTGCTCCACTATCTCCAGCTCATGTAGCCACTGGTAGGTTACCCTGGGTCTGTACACTCTTCTCCTTCTCCTCACTGTGGGTTGGTCATCAGCATTCTTATCCTCACCACCCTCATCCTCTTCCACATCTTGATTTATGAGAGTGAGAGCAGCCCCTATCATTTTGTTGCTTTTGTTAGGTAAAATTTCCCCGTTTGTGTACACCGGTGGTGTAGAGTTCCTGGGAAAAAACAGAGTGAAAGGTGTTTGCATAGTTTATAGTAGTGTGCTTGGCTGGGCTGGGCTGCTGCCTATCTAATTGGCTGATTCTTATACATTTCACCTGCCAGCTATGCTAGTTCTCCTCGACTACTTTCCTACTGCTGTTTTCCCTTTCCATTGCCTTCTTGTTTAAGCCTCAAGAAGTGCCGTACAAACAAGTGCTCCGATGTGAATGGAGATGCTATTTCCTGGTTTATTTATTTTTTGTTTAAAACCCAGTGCATGGTGCACACACCCGTTTAGGCAATGTAAACACTGATAGGCAGCCTCAGATGCACCCCTTCCTTAACTGTGTTTAGCTAAGGGCAAAGTCGGGCCACAGAGCTCCAATAAGCTTACAGCATGCATGACACACCCCCTTATGAAGTAATCTAGCTCTTAGGTTTACACCATGGTATTACTGCACCTACACAGTTGGGCACAAGCTAGCACTGAGGGGAAATCTGTGATTCAGTATCATTCCTTTTATGTGTATAGAATTGACTGCTAATGTATGGTTACAAAACCCATATTCAGCCTTCCCCCTTAGCAACCACTATTCCATGATCTTGTTGTGTTATGCATGCCGTTGACTATTATGGCAAAATGATGATTTTGGTTTAAAAGCTTATTTCCAGCTTTTTTTATTATTTTCGGGTCGATCCCATTTGCCTATGCTTAAATGGCCGAAATCGGCCAAAAAAAAAAAAAGTTATTTTTTTATAATTTTGAAACTAGTTTTCATGCCTATGGCCATATATTTGGCCTTTGGCATGCTTAAACCTTACAATACATGCTTTTTTACGAGCTGTCATGCCTCCGTTTTGTAGTTGGCAGAAATGTATTCAACTACTGGCTGAATACATTTCCTGCGGTCTACACTATTCCTGCACGGATGCTTGCCTGCTTCCTGGATCACTAATTCACCTCATTTGCATGGTTTTCACCAGCAAATGAGGTAATTAGCATACAGGGGCTGGGTCCATGCAGGAATAGTGCAGGAGTGCTCGTGCACAACCCGGGAGCTCATTTCTGGATTTCAAATCAGCCATATTGCCTGCAGCATCTCTTGCACTATTCCTGCATGCTGTGCAGAGCTTGCTGAATCCTGGGGAATTTCTAGTATTTTCTGCCCCCTGGCAAGCTTTTTGTATAATCTGAAGCAATTGTTGCTCCTAAATATACATTGTGAATAATTTCCTTACTAACATTGTTGAAATAATATTACTCCAGTCTGTTTCTGGTAAATTTAAGTCTCCAGCTAATATTATTCTTCCCTCTTGTGCTTCATGCAAGAAATGTATGAATTCCTCTGGGTCATCTGCACTTGACTTTGGAGGTCTATACACACCAACATTTGTTATATGTTCCATGTATGTTTTTATAGGTTCATAGGTAGGTAGTAGGCTGTTGGCTCAAGGGCCTAAGTAAGCCTAGCCAACAAGGTTCCCTGGCTTATGCCACCCAAGAAAGTTAATTTTGTATGCCCCTGTCAAGCAGAACCACAGAAGTGATCCCTGGGGTGTATTTCCTATTACCCATCCACTCATCAAGATTTTTCTTGAAGAGTGCTAATGAGGAACTTTGCTTGAAATAGATGGGTAGCTTGTTTCAGAGTATAGGAAGTCTCTGGGACAGGAATCTATCCCTTCAGCATGTCCTGTTTATTGTGGTGACAAGGTTTAGGTCCCTAAAGCATGTAGCTCGGAGGGATTGGGATTTCTTTAGGTGTAGCATGTCCAACAGCTCTGGGTTTGACATTGCTTTATATGTTAGGCAGAGATCACCTTGGAGTAGGTAATATGCTATGGAGTAAAGCTGGAGTTTTTTGAGACGGTTAGTGTAGGGCATCTGTTTGAGGCCAGTAATCCTCTTTGTGAGGTACTTGTGTGGTCTTTGCAGCTGCTGCAGATGTTTTGTGAGGTACATTCCAAAAAGGGCATTGTACTCTATAATGGGTCTAATGAGTGCTGCGTAGAGGGGAACAATGACCTCTTCTTTCCTGGATGAGAACCATTTTGTGATAAGGTGTGCCACACAGAAGGATTTTATAGTCACAATGACACAGTCTATAGTACTGGTGTTATCAGTGAACATGTATTAATCACAAGTCTTGTAACTATCTTTAATCCCTATCATAACATCGCCACCTGATTTTTTGTTATAATGTCTGTTACAGTAAAAACATATAAACCCTGAGAAAAGTGGTTTCCAGTCATTGCTCTTTAACCATGTTTCACAAACAATAACAACATTAATCTTGTGGAACATAACACATTTTCCAATAAAAAAAAATATTATTATTGCTCCAAGCATTGACAACCATCAGAGATGCATCAAATGTTATTTGTGAATTGTTAAATTTTTTGACCTGGCAAAAATCCTGCCTAGTGTTTGTCAAATATTGAAAAATATCTGCTGCAAAAATACTCTTCCCTGATCTTGACAAATGCACGCCATCCTGTCTGAATGCATGTGTGCCCAAAACTAGCTTGGATACTCTATACATTTTCACTTTTTAAAACAGGACATTTTTTCCATGTTGTTATTAACCCAAAACAATCTTTTCATTCACTGTGACCTGACTATCCTTTCTATAGAAGATTTGTGAAATATATGTCCTAACACCAGTACAAGCTATATTTTCTAAGAGGGCTGTTGGTTTCATACTAACAGTCAGAGAATTCTTGCGGATGACTTCATTTGTACCGACATGAATAAAAATGGATCCATACTTCTTTAAGAAATTCCAAGATTTGTCTCACATCTTCAGTTTTTGCTTCTGGCAAACAAAACTATTCAATGTTCATTATCTTCTCTGCAAATGTAATTATCAGGTCCTCTAATAATTGAATCTCCAAATATAAGAATATCTTTGCTGACCAGCTCTGAAGAATCTTCAGCTTCTAATACAATAATATCTGCTCTATCACTTGTTATTAAGGATAGATCTTCATCACCATTAGTCCTTTTAATCACACTATTTCCATTGTATATTAAATTCTCATCCAGTTGGCATTGTAAATCCACAGCTTAAGCCATGTAGCCAACATCTGTCTTTCTCTTTTTTTTCTTACAGTAATGTTCTTCAATCCTTCCACGTTCAGTTTTGATTTCTTCCTTTTCACCTGCCCCTTGCCTCTTTTTTCTACCTTCTCTTTTGGAAAAATGATGCGTGCTTCTGTAAACGGATGGTTTTCAGATAGAAAAATATTATCTTTCCCTGTAATCTGTGTGCAAGTCTTACACAGATTATCTTTACTTTACAGAAATTAATCAGTTTGTTTTTCTTCCTTGTTGATTGTTGTGAACTTCTTCTTTCTTTTCTTGTTTCCTTCTGAATAAACCAGATCCTCAGAATGCTAAATACTTGCATGCAGAATTCCAAAGTTTTCAGGGGCATTGTCTTGTTTCATAGGAGTTGAATGATCTTTGCCGACAATAGATGCAACATTTCCTAAATGTGTTCTCTTTGTTCTTTGCTAACATTATTTATCTCACCAGTCCAGTCAATAATATATGGAACAACAGTTCTCCAACCATGCCAATTGCACAAGTGCAATCATCATCATTAAGTCTAGATTTTTCTGACAATGGTAAGCAAATCATCCAACTTTCGACACAGGGAACAAAAATTGCCAGTGTTAACAGCTGTTACCTTTAAATATGCATAGCATTTATTACATTGTACAAGTTATGTGTGCATTATCAAATCATTAATTGCATACTCATTTAAGGAATCCATATTCAGCTTCAAATTAATAAAATATTGTAAAAGAAAAGAATAGGGTGGCCATGGTGGTGCAGCGGTTAACGTTGCTGCCCTCACAGCAAGAGGTTCTTTGGTTTGATTCTTGGCTAGGGTGCCTTCTGTGTGGAGTCTGCATGTCCTCCCTGTGATCGCGTGGGTTTCCTCCGGGTGCTCCAGTTTCCTCCCACATTCCAAAGACATGCTGTAGGTGGATTGGACACTCTAAAATTGGCCCTAGGTGTGAGTGGGTGCATGTGTGTGCCTTCTGTGGAAGGTTGGGCACTGGGCTGGCAACTCGAAACTGTAGAACCCCACTGCCAATCATGAGCGGATAGGTGATCTGCTGTGGCGACCCCTAACCGGGAAAAAGCCAAAAGAAGAAGAAGATTGTAAAAGAAAAGAATAATCTAAATCAGTAACCACAGAACTCAAAGAGAACTTAAATCAACTTCTATGACAAAAAAAATCACACACAAGTAATATAGAACTAATTACTAAAGTATGTACAGTAAAGTTGTTCTGATCGTACAATTGGTGCATCAAGACAAAAGCTTTAATTCTTTTATCTCACTATCGCTCACAGTCACACTTCTTTTTAACTATAAAGAACAATAATATCACAAACCAAAGTAAGATAGTTTAGATATGCTCAGGATTTTCCTCTCTGCAGTCTGTGTGAATGTATAGCTATCTAGGCCCCTTGGGGTGGCTAGAGCTTTCCTTTCTAACAACCAACAGTGAAATTAAAGGTAAAATAACAAAATACGAATGAAAGTAAATCTTGTTAACAAGATATCCCTTCCTACCTACAAACAGTGAAAAACAGTGATAACAAATAAAATATAAATTCAAATAAGCCTTCTCTTACCAGTCAACTCCACAGTAAATCACAAATCAAGGTAGGATTGTTTAGATATGCTCAGGATAGTGGCATAACTAGATAAGTAGAGGTTCTAATCTCACAGCAGTCATTGTGTGTGTGTGTGTGTGTGTGTGTGTGTGTGTGTGTGTGTGTGTGTGTGTGTGTGTGTGTGTGTGTGTGTGTGTGTGTGTGTGTGTGTGTGTTTTCCTTCAACTTTCAGTCTGGAGACAATTTTATACCAGGATGTGAGTCCACAGTTTTGTCAGACACTCCTCCTAACATTTTCTTTTTAGCATAGACTGATGATGTACGCTCTGACAGTGTTAAAGTCAGGCTTATTTGGTGTACTTGCATTAAGTATTGTGTTCTCTAATTTCTGTAACTAGATAGGGTAGGGTTTTAATCTCACAGCTATCAACTTGTGTGTGTCTTCCTTTAACTATCAGTCTGGAGACAATTTTATACCAGGATATGAGTCCACAGCTATACCAAATACTCCTGCCAACACTTTCTTCTCATCATACACCAATGATAATATCATCTATAAAGTGCACTCTGGCAGAATGCAAGTTAGAATTCTGCAGTGGCTCTAGTCTTACATTGTATGGACTTCACCTTGTATACCTAAATAAGTAGGGTGTTTGAATCTGACCTCAGTCAATTGGCGTGTGGATTGGTGGTATGTTAAGATCATTACATGATATTTTGAATTTGTTCTCATTTGATTCTCACTCAGGAGAACCCTTTACATAGCCCTTTAAATCCAACATCCCCTTTTGTCCTCTGTCCATATAACATCTTTTATGTGGAACACTGAGGATGTCATCATCTCAAAGATCCATAAACACATCGTGAAGCAGAGCTCCTCCATGATCCTCTACAAGCCATCTCCAGACCACTGGATATGTGATTGCTAATGCCCATGTCCCAGATGGACAGAGGTAGTCTGTAATAAAGTCAAACACATACACACATACCCTACTATCTTCCCTCATCTAGAGATTGTGATTTGGGTTAAATGGGTTAATACTTTCTAGGCTTGTATGGGCTGTTGGCCATTAGCCTAATAATCTCCTATCGCCCAATGAACATTGCACTCACATGTCCTATGTTAACATGTGGATATACTGCAGTCCTACAATTATGTATTCCAATCTGAGATTTGAGCTACTGTACTGATACCGGCTATTGCCATTTGCTTACATGTTTCTTCCATAACAGCTGTAGTAATATGTTTTCTGAGGACTGGGGACATGGGATGATGTTATGTATATTGTTGCCTTGATAAGTCGTGTGTTCTGATAGTGGAGTATATCCACATTCTACACAGTTCTCATTCAACTACCACAGTGACAGCTGCAATATAGCACAGGTGTACATGTGTATACCTAACATCTGGAAATGTTATCTGACATACAGTAATATTATTTCATAGTGATGACTTGGGCACATACTCCTGGGTTCATCAGCATGTCCTAATGCTGTTATATACACAAACATGTCACACTTTGAGATTCACCTGCAGCCCTGATGAATTCATTGTATGCACTGTTGTGTTGCTGTTTACTAGGCTTATACAGATGTTCCCCAGGAGCATTGTGTGATTGTCAGCATTTGTGTCTTTGTTTTAATGTTCTGCATGATCCTCATCCACCTTAGTTGTCACATGTCCACACATGGTGACAGGGTCCTCACCTACATTTCCACTGATAAACATATGTGCATATGATGTACAACTAATGTAATGACATGACATAGATAGAGCTGTATGACTGTGTTAACAGTTCCACTGTGTTGCATGTAATTCAGTGATATACATCATGATGTCCAATAGCATCACAGGTATAACTATAGTGTGACTGTGCTGCATCACAGAGCTACCACAACATCACATCAATATTACCACTTGATAGTTTGCATGAACACATATAGTTCTATGTTAGGAAATCATGGCAGTATGACATTTTTAATGGCAATATCAAGAGGACAGTGATCATGTGGTACATGTGTTGAGGTTTGACATTTACTTATAGTGGGTGCTCCATGTATTGTTTGGTATGTGTACAGTATAACAGTTACAGCTTCCTCATTCATTGACACCTGAATTTAAACTGCTGTAATTTCTGTGCATATGGGCAAAGTTGATGCCTTGCCATTAGTGTCGCTTACTGCTGTACCAGTCATTATCATGGATCACATCTTAAATCATAAATCATTTGATGATGCTTCAGGCAATCTCCATTGCTATGACATTTGACCAATACATGCAGTACCCAGCTGTGTATAGGGAATCCACTCATAATAGTCTTGTGTTTTTGTGGGTTGTTATACGTATGGCTGATATCTATGTCAAGCAAGGATGCTTTAGTCGAATGCATCACATTTGGCACAGTGAGCTCTCACTTCTGATAGGCTATATAGAAGTGTTGTCTAGGAGGTATACCTATTAGGATTTGACAGTGTAGACTTCTCTTCAATGTGTTCTACTACATGCATGTGTGATATGTTTTTTCTGTGTTGTACCCAGTAAATACACAGCTCAGTGACAACATTGATGGCATAGGTTTGATTCTTGCAGGGGGGTGGATTATATGTTATGAAGACCGCTCACATCACCAGGATTGCCTATGATTTCAAATCAAGGTTTAACACTATTCACCTTAATCCCTTCAAAAAATGGTCAGTTTGGGGAAGGAGTGATAATTGCCATTATAAAATACCGACAATCATTACCCAGTGGTGTAAACATTGACTCTAGATGAGTGTCACTGTTGAAGTGATACCCCAGCCCCATGTGCAGAGTATGGGAAAAAGGGGTTATGGATGGATGGATAAATTACATCTGTTCACATCTGTTACTGCAGAACATGTATAATAAGTTACAATCACATGACTGGTTGTGAGTTATGGTGACATGTCAGTCATATTTATGCAAGTTATTTTGCAGATCTTCAGAGGAGGCACATATCCTCTATTGTATATACCTTCCTTGCTAAGTGTCCTCTCCAGTGAGCATGTGAATGATGTTCATATCACAACCATTAACTTCCACTGACATGTAGCCTTGTGTGACAGTCACATATATACTATCATGTGCACTCATATAATAATATACTTGCTCTGGAGATGTAAACAGCAGTACGTGCTGTGCTATCCACATATGTGCATAATGTTATGCTACTGGCTTGTCTTGACATATTGACATATTCCATCTTGGGGACATTTGCATACTTACCATGCCCTGTTCCTTTTTATTCATTCCTATCATTCATGTCTGCTCACATTTTCATAAACACACTTCCCCTGCCCAGTGTAGCCTTCCTTGTAGTTACCCTTGCTATTTATCTTCCCCCTCCATTATTTCATTCTGCAGATAATTGTTTTGGTGTACATTGCACTCAGTGCACATTTCTTTACTGTGTTGTTATTATTGCAGTATTATCAATCCTGGTAGACATTGTGGCTGTCTGCTTGAGCTCATGGAGCAGGTTTGCATGTAGGCAAATACGAATGTTTCTTATTTCTGTGCTTATGCTGTTCATCATGGTTTCCTGTCTAGTAACAATGTTGTTGGCCAAAAAACGTGTTTGTATTCATGTGACGTGGGATGAGCAGAATGAATATGAGATTAATGCTGATGCATATCACACTGACATGTAAACTCCATGTAGGCTTCCCACAAACACTATTCAGAGTTTATTATAGGTTCATAGGTGTTTACTAGACTAATGACCATAGGGCCTTTTTAAGCCTAGCCATGCATTCCAAATCTCTGTCAAGTTCTGTTACTCTTGATATATGTAAGATTTACAAGCAGGGGCCTGGGCGATGAACCATTTACAGGATGCCTGTGTCCATTAGAGACATAGGTGCTAAGCCAGGGATGAATTTCCTGTTCCCCATCCAATTGTCCAAGTTAAACTTGAATTGGGTTAGGGAGGAACTCTGCTTTAAGTGGATAGTGAGCCTGTTCCAGAAGTGGCATAGTCTCTGGGATACATATCTGTTTTTCCAGCAGGTCCTATTTATATTATAGGCAAGGTTTAAGTTTATAGAATGGGTAATTCTGGTGGTGTTTGTTTTGTGGATATACAGAAGGTCCATCAGAGTGCAAGCCAACCATACCCCCCGCTACTTAAATATACTAACTCCGAGATTGCACTACATTGAAGTAAACAGAAATCTCCACCTACGGAGATTTCCGTTTACAGTTTTCGACGGTTCGCACTTTCAATGCATATGGTTCAATGCATATGCATTTGCTGTTTTAAGCTTTCGCGTAAATAAAGTAGACCCGCTCCTACTACTATTGGAACTGTCTGGGTATCTTTCTTCCACATTTCTCTCATTTTTGTCTGCAAATCCTGATATTTTATGACTTTGTGTCTCTGTGTACACAAGACACTGTTGTCCCTGGGTGTAGCGATTTCAGTGATCAATGCTACTTTTGTCTTCTTTTCATGGAGCACTATATCTGGTTTTCTCGCGTCTACCTTTTGAACTGTTGGTAATGGGTGATCCTATGTGATATTGACTTCATCATTTTCTATTATGCTTTGTGGCTCATGTTTCCAGTATTTTTCAGCTACTTCAATATGGTAATGTTTACACAATAGAACAGTCTTTCCACATTATTATGCCTTTCAGTATACAGACCTTCTGCCATTAGTGTGTCACAACAAACAATAAGATATGCAACTGTTCCCAATTCTACCAGATCAGAAATATAAAACACAACACCACCAGATCAGTTCCCAATTCTGTTTTACAAAACCTACATTTGTCTGTTTCTCCCACATGTTCAGTGGACTTTGTAAACCAACATGTATGTAGTCCACTATCTTGGGCTGCCAATATTAACCTTTCATCCTTTGGTTTGAATTCTCCTCTCCTTAACCATTCCTGCATTCAATCCTGATCAACATGAAGTTGTTCTTCAAGTTTTCTATACTTGCAACTATATTTATGCATTTTCCACATTTCTTGCCTTCTCATCTGATCCATCACCTTATATTCTTTTTTTTTTAGTTTTTTGCTGCCTGATTTTTATCTAGTTCAGGTTTGATTTCCATTCCCGCTTGATGCCTATATACTTCTGCTAGACTAAGCAGGGAAGTCATCTTAGATTTACTCTACTCATGTTTCAAAACTTTCACTATGTTTGTGAGGTCAGCAGATATGTATGCAGTACCATGACTGCAGATCTATACATGTATTCAATTTCAAGGAGGCCCATACCTTCTTTGCAACAGGGAATATATAATCTTGGTATGCACTGATTTTTGTAAATCATTTGATGATCATGAAGCATCCTTCTTGTTTTCCTGTCTAATCTATCCAACACCTTTTGGGGCCAATCACTCCAAAACTGTAAAGTAGGACAGGAAGAGCAAATTGGTTTATACCTTGAACTTTGCTCTTAGCTGTCAACAATGTTTTCAGGATTAATTTAGATCTTCTAAAACATTCCTTACTGAGTTTTATTTACATTTGTTCATGTTTTGTTGTTGATCCTTCTCCAATTCCAAAATATTTATATACGATGTCTTGCTCAAGTTTTTTTTTTTTTTATATCACATTCTTGTCCCAAACTGATGTTTTCTTGGCACAGCAGCTTACCTGCTTTAAAAGTGCTTTTACATATTTATCAAGACCAAATGACATTTTTAAATCATCTGAAAAAGTTTTGACTATTTGCAGTTGTACTTTTGGTTCCTCATCTGATGAACTATACATTTTTAAATCATTGCCAAAAAGAAGATGAGAAGCCTTTACACTTTGTTGCTTTATGGGAGCCAGATTATATCCATGACCTAATCTGTTAAACAGATATAATGGATTAAGAGGAAGGCAAAAGAGCAGCTCTGATAGAGAGTCTGGAAATTCCCCTTTGGAATTTATCCCTGGAATAAATAATAATTTGTACTTTATCATGGCTTAACTGCAACGTCGTTTGCTTGCCACTGTTTCATGGTCGCTGTGATGTATTTTATCAGTGTAGGGTGAATCTTATACATTTGTAAGCACTCTTTTTTCCATGAATGTGGGATACTGTCAGATGCTTTTTTGTAGTCTATCCATGCCATAATTAGATTCTTCCATTTTTGCAGTTCTCCACTATGACTTTATTTAACAGCAAATGATCCTTTGTTCCATATTACTTTATTTTATTATCCTTTTGTTCTATTGTAATAATTGAGCTTTCTTCTAAATGACTATAAAATCTGTTGGCATCAATTCCAGTGTATAGTTTATACAATGCTAAGTTACTGGTCTATACTTTTTAGGGTAGCTTGCAGGTTCATTCTTAAGTAGGAGCATTGTTTTTCCTGTTGTTAACCTGGCTGGTGCCTGTTTAGGGTGTGCATATAAATAGTTCTTACTCATTGCTATATCTTCATGCAAAGATGTTCATACTTTTAACCAGAAGTTGGGTACTGCGTCTGAGCCTGGGATTTTCCAGACAGAGGCTTTTCCTTAACTTTCTTTCAATCTCTCTGGCCATTACCTCATCCCATTTCATATCCCGTACATTTGAACTTCTTATTCTTTCTTTTACTTCTTCTATCCATTTAACATCTTTGTTAGGTTGCACAGAGGATCTTCATAAGTATTTCTCCAAAATGAATCCATTTCTTCTTGTTTTGGTGGACTTTCAATTCCTTTTACCTTGTTTCCCAATTCTCTTTAAAACTTTTTTGGGGGTCATCAATAAATTGTTTATTTTGTACTTTTCCTTTATATTTATATGTGCATCTTCTAAGTTTTTCTTCCTGTGTTGATATTTTTAGTTTATTATTTGCAATAGGGTATGATAAATCCTGATCCTTTATACTACTGCACATTGCTTTTATCACATCTATCTTCAAGTATTTTTGTTGATCTGTTCCCTCTTCTATACTCTTCTAACAGTGACACTTCTTGTCTTAATTGCTTTATAGCTTTTTCTATTTGTTGCTTCCATGATGGCATTCAATTTCTCACCGTCTTTTCTTACTACCCTATGTTCTTGTAGTAGGACTTTATTTGGTATTAATTTGGCTGTACACTAATGTATCCTACTTACTTCTGTTATATCTCATGAATCTCTTTGGATAGTCCCAATTACTCTGTTCATTTGTGGCTCAGTATAGGTGGCTCCATTTACAAAAAGCTCTGCACACAACTGTGTATTGCTTTTGTAGTTACTGAATTCCTTGGTGTTTACTGGTTTTGAGGATGCACAAATTCCTGAGTGGCCCCTTTGATTCACGATTTTTTTTATTAGTTATTTATTTATTTATTTTTTGTCTAACTTTAAATTTATGGCTGAAGTCACCATGCATCACCAGCCTACAGGGGGCATGTGTGAATGACATCAGCAGCCTTGTTGGACTGTTATTTTGAACTTTTTTGGAGCAGCAGTACAGCGCTAACGGCATAAGAGAGTAGTTCATCTTTCAGTGTAGAAGAAGTATGTGAGACTTACTGTGAGTTGTTTCTTTTTATGAAAACTCATTATTCAGAATCAGTGCTGTGGTTTTTACTCCAGTTATTGCTGTGCCAGTCTGCCCGCTTAATTTTAACTGATACTGTGTGTAACTGTATGCGATTTAGTTAATCTATTAAGCAGAGGGGTTCCCTTTCATTCCATTATTATTCAGTGCATAGCTTAGTTAGGGGAGGAGAGGCGGGTGTTTGTGTGTGCGATTAAGCAGAGTGGTTCCCAATCCTTCATTATTCTTCAGTGCTGTGTTTTTGTTTTCCTGTAGTTATTTCTGCCAGTCCTGTTTACTGATTAGGAGAGATTCCCTCATTTCAGACTAGCAGGTGCGTGTGTGTGTGTGTGTGTGTGTGTGTGTGTGTGTGTGTGTGTGTGTGTGTGTGTGTGATTAAGCAGAGTGGCTCCCTCATTATTCAGACTTCAGTTCTGTGTTTTTTTTTCTGTAGTTATTGTTGCCAGTCCCGTTTACTGATTAGGAGCAATTCCCTTGTTAAAGACTAGCAGGTGTGTGTGTGTGTGTGTGTGTGTGTGTGTGTGTGTGTGTGTGTGTGTGTGTGTGTGTGTGTGTGTGTGTTTGTGTGTCTGCGATTAAGCAGAGTGGGTTATTGTACTTATTGCTGCCAGTCCCTTAACCCATTTTATCTGATTAAGTGCTGTTTTACTGTAGTTTTCACTGCCAGAGCAGAGTGGTTCCCTTGTTGTGCTCAGACTTCAGTGCTGTGTTTTGCTGCCTCCTCATTCATTATTCAGACTAGCAGGTGACTGTGTTTTTTTTTTCCTGTAGTTATTGCTGTCGGAAATGAGTTAGTGTTCCAGGAGGCTTAAAGCAACCTAAGAAAATGACAGAGATTGCCTTATGAGAACTGCATGCATGCATGCCTAGGTAGAAGTCTATTGCCCCCATCCCTTCATCTCTCTGTAATAATGTTAATATGAAATAAGTAAATGCAATGTCACTACAAGACAAACCCTACCTTGTGGGCATCTTACCAGTAGAAAATAATGCTGAAAATTTGCACTTCATTTACCAGAGATATTTGCAAAGCAATGTTACAGTATTTACTCTGGACTGCAAGGGCAAGGCTATCTCTACAATATGAAAAAAGCATAACAAGTATGGAAATGTGCCAGGTCCTAATGTGCTTCTACTTAATACACTGGAAAAGTCACAGATAGACTGTAATCATGTTGTCATGCAATGCAGATAGTGAACCCAGGCATAAAGACGTTCTTGCCATAGGAAATTAACCGCATGTTGCCAAATCAATACGCAAGTATCAATTAAGTAACATTGGGCCTTTCAAATCGGACTGCTAACTGCATCCTCATTTATTAAATGTGGTATCACACTACCATAAAATAGTGCAATGAGTTTAAAAGTTCTCCAATGCCCCTAAACAACAATTATGTACCTAAGGACTCCTAACCGGCGAACTCCCCGTTGTCAGTAGGGATCGATCTGCTTCCTTTTTGTCATTTCCTTTTGTACTGCAAATTTCCTGACAATTTTAATTGTGATATAGGTTTGCATGCACCAAATGTCAAAACTGTGCCTGAATGCCTTGGATTTTTTCCTGATATGTTTTCTCTGTCTCTTGTAAAATGTTTGATTTTATGGTAAATCACTGTGAAGATTACAGTCTCTCAACAACGCAGCACATTAGCATTAAAAAGCGCATGCTGACAGTTGATGCAAAACATGTTCTATTAACTTTAGAAATTAAGTTGAGAAATATTTAAATTTTGTCCTTGTTGCTTTTGCCTCCCATTATTTTGACTTTGTCCCTAATTCTTGAGCAAATACTGTAAATCATATTTTAGGCAGATCTGTAGATTATATTAATAGTCACTCTCTTCTTTGTATGTGACAGCATTTGTTCTTGTTCCTCCACTTTATGTTTGGTTTTATCCCT
Organism: Protopterus annectens; assembly: GCF_019279795.1. NCBI lineage: Eukaryota > Metazoa > Chordata > Ceratodontiformes > Protopteridae > Protopterus > Protopterus annectens. The sequence goes on along the minus strand of NC_056733.1, from coordinate 445,679,289 downwards.
AATTGTTGTTTCTTGGTTTTGGCTGTGGACTTGACCTCTTATCAGTTTGCCATACATTCCCCATTGCAATATTAATAACTTATCATTTTTTTAATGTAACATAGGCAATTTATTCCTCAAGGGCAACAGACACTGTATTTGTTGATGAAACAATGAAATATAAAGTTGTTTGCTAGCAGCAACCTCTTCATTAGCTACAGATCTCTTCAATGTGGAATTATTTATATGACTTTTACTTCTGCAGAGATTGTGCATATTTACTGATACTGGTGAACTGTAGAAGTTTGAGTAGACTTTTATGATGGAAATTTTCTGAATTGGGCAGATTTGTCATTACTGGTTCATGCATTTTGTTTCATTGCTTACTGGAAAAATGTTAAAAAGAATAAATTTAAAACGCGCTCTAACAAGTGTGCTGTATTATACAAGGAATATAATTTAGTACAATCAGGAAGGTGTATCAAGATGTTTTGAGTGCAAGGGGCCTATGATTTGAAAACAGCCCAAAGATAATCTTTATCCACCACTGGCCATGCATTTTATTTGAATGTGAGTTTTAATGCTGTTTCAATGAATGTGAGTTTCAAGGGCAGATAATTTTTAAATGCTAAGTCTATTTTCATTGTGAGACTGTATTGCTTTGCTCAGCAGATGAGATGTCTATTAGCATTTGTGCTATAAAATGTAAAATAAAAGTATTAAATGAAATACAAAATAATCATTGTAGAAGTAAAGCAGTATGCATATTACAATGCTTATGGTAAATTGGGTGAAATAGCAAAATAATGGGATATTGAAATGGCTGGAGGGGGGAGGACTCTGTACGGGGGGAGGCATTTGACCATGATTTTGTGGGGGGGGGAGGGCAGCAAACTCAAAGACAGCCCCAGATGGCACAAACTCTAGCTACGCCACTGATCAGTAGGCCATGGAGAATGACTTTTGGAGGTCTTAGCAAAATATAGTATTCTTTTGCTGAGATTAGAATATTGCCTACCATTAAATGCCCTACTTTTACCACAAAACCCACATACTGCAAGTCACCAAAAACAAAATCCTGAGGTTCATCTTCTCCCATCATCTTCAGTTTGTGTTTGAAAGTTGGTATTCCACAATAACATTATAGTGGGCGGGGGTTACATAATTATGTATGCAAATGTTATGTTAATCAGCATACAGATTTGTATCTATTTTTCATGGGCCTTTGTCCAGATGTCTGATATTTCCAGGTTGAGATGTAAGGTCAGCAGATATGTGTGGAGTCCCACAATTGCAGATCTAAACATGTAATCAATTTCAAGGAGGCCCATCCCTCCTTCGGAATGGAAAATATATAATCTTGGTATACACTCTTCTTCTTCTTTCGGCTTTTCTCGGTTAGGGGTCGCCACAGTGGATCACCTGTCCGCTCATGATTGGCAGTGAAGTTTTACAGTGTCGAGTTGCCAGCCCGGCGCCCAACCTTCCACAGAAGGCACACACACACACACACACACACACACACACACACACACACACACACACACACACACACACACACACACACACACACACACACATACATGCACTCACGCCTAGGGCCAATTTAGATTTTCCAATCCACCTACAGCATGTCTTTGGGATGTGGGAGGAAATTGGAGCACCAGGAAACCCACATGACCACAGGGAGGACATGCAGACTGTGCACAGAAGACACCCCAGCCGAGGATTGAACCTCTTTCTGTGAGGCGGCAATGCCAACCGCTGCATCACCGTGGCTGCCCATAATCTTGGTATTAACTGATTTTTATAAATCATTTAGTGAGCATGAAGCATCCTTCTTGTTTTCCTATCTAATCTATCCAACACATTTTGGGGTCAGTGGATCACTCCAAAATTGTAAGTTAGTACAGGAAGGGCAAAGCAAATTGATTTATAGCTTGGATTTTGTTCCTAGATGTTAACTCTGTTTTCAGGATTAATTTAAGTCTTCTGAAATATTCCTTATTAAGTTTAATCACATTTGTTCAGGTTTTGTTGTTAATCCTTCATCAATTCCCAAATATGTATGCACTCTTTCTTACTCAAGTTCTTTTATATCACATTCTTGTCCCAAACTAATGTTTTCCTGGTGCTGCAGATTTCCTGCTTTAAAGGTTGCTTTTCCACATTTATCAAGACCAAATGACATTCGTATATCATCTAAAAAAGTTTTGACAACCTGCGGTTGTGCTTTCAATTCCTCGTCTGATGAATTATACAGTTTTAAATCATCGACAAAGAGAAGATGAAAAGTCTTTACACTTTGTTGTTTTCTAGGAGCCAAATTATAACCATGGCCTAATCTGTTAAGTAAACAGCTTAATGGGTTAAGAGAAAGGTAGAATAGCGGAGGTGACAGAGAGACATCCTGGAATATCCTCCATTAAATTGTTTTCCCTGGGATAATAATTTGTCCTTTATCGTGGCTTACTTGCAAAGTGGTATGCCACTGTTTCATGGTCACTGTAATGTAGTCGATCAGTGTAGGGTGTATCTTATACATGTTTAAACACTCTTTTATTCATGAATGTGGGATACTATCAAATGCTTTTTTGTAGTCAATCCATGCCATACTTAGATTCTTCACCTTTTTACAGTTCTCCACTATGGCTTTATTAGACAACAAATGATCCTTTGTTCTATATGACTTTCTTTAATTGCCCTTTTGTTCTACTGCCATAATTTAGTTTTCTTCTAAATGACTATAAACTCTGTCAGCATCAATTCCCATGTATAGTTGGTACATCATCAGAAGGCAATTTATTGGTCTGCAATTTTTTAGGGTAGCTTGCAGGTTTACTCTTAAGTAGGAGCATTGTTTTCCTGTTGTTAGCCAGGTTATTGTTTGTTCCAGGTGCTCATATGAATAGTTCTTACTCATGGCTAAATCTCTATGCAAAGATTTTAGTACTCTAATTTATTTTTATTTGTTTATCTATTGCATTTGTTAACAGGTCCAGAAATGAGCCCATTTTCAGTGGAGGCCCAGGGAAAAAAGCTCCACAAAGTTACATAGAAAGAAAATATAATCACATAAACAGAAAAAAAATCATACATTACAATTACATTGCATGAAACTGGAAATAGAAGCAACAGTGCAAAAAATACAATCATTGACATATAGTAGTAATAAATGGCATATATTTCAGTGAATATGTTAGTGAATGATATTTACAGTGGCCCATAGAGTGTATTCATGTACACATGAAAGTAATATATCTCCAGTGCATTTAACCAGAAGTTAGGTACTGCATCTGGCCAGTGTGATACACTTGATGTTGATTTTGACCTCAGAAAATTAAATACCAAAAAGGAGCAGCCCACCATTGAGCCCTGAGGAATTGTTCTAGTAACTGGCCTGTTTGAGGAGGTAGACACCCCTATCCTAACTTCTTGGGTCCTACCTGTGAGTCTAGCAGGTGGCATGGGAATTTATACCTAGTTTTGTGAATTTGCGAACAATCCCTGCATGCGGTATTGTGTTGAAAGCTTTAGCCAGGTCAAGAAAGGAAGTATGTACTGTTTTTTTCCCTTGTCCATTGTTTTGGTGACATTCTTGAAGAAGTCTACCAGGCTGAGTAGGCATGATTTGCCCTTAAAAAATCGTTTGGATCCAGTGACTCAAGGTTTCCTTACATGTCTTTGTGTATTATTTCCTTGATAATTCTTTCCCTAGCCTTACATATGAGAGTAGTGAGATTAGTGGGTCTGTAGTTTTCTGGGTCTGTTTCCCTGGCCTTACATATGAGACTAATGAGACTAGTGGGCTTGTTACCCAGATCTGCAGAAGGCTTGCCCTTGTGCAGAAAGATGGCTCTCACAGTCCTTCATTCCCTTGGCACAAAGCCGTTTCAAGAGGTCTTGACAGGTTGTGTTTGATGGTACTAAGGAGCCATCCTGGGATATTACTGGGACCTACTGATGCAGTGTTCTAGGCCTAGGAAAATACATTGAGGACTTCTATGGCTGAGGGCATTTCCTGAGATGTTTCTGAGGGTAGATGGGGTAAAACTGGAGCTAAATTTGTTGACCAGTAAATTTGTTATATCTTCTAGCTCAGTATAAATGGCTCCATTAACATTTAGTTCAGCACAACACTTGTATGTTTTGTGATTGTAGACATAGCTGATGAAATTGTTTTGATTGTTCTGAGAGTATATTTTTACCTAAGACTTAGCTTTAGTAGATTCAATTAGCCACTTAAATTGCTTGTTAAGATTGATAAGGAAGGGTTTCCCTTGTCCTGCTTTACACTTTCTAAATTTTACCATGACTTTCTTTCATTTGTTATATAGCCTATTGATGGTGGGATTCAACCAGGCTGGCTTGTTCTGGAGTTTGTCATGTGCTTTTTCCAGGTAGGTAAAGCTGCTTCAGTGCAGATATTAACATGTTTGCCCATTCTTTCTGTGAAAAATTCCAGATAGACAGTGGTGTTCTCAGGGTTTTTTTTGGGGGGTGGGTGCTTGGAATTTTGCTAGAGTGTCACTTACTAGTAAAGAGTTTGACTTAGAATAATTCCTAAAAGTAGCAGAGTTTGCATTTATTTTTATTTCAAAATAGATAGCTCTGTGGTCTAATCTGACCAATGAGTGCACTGTACTGGGAGTGGGGTCGGGGGACAAGTATGTTTGTGATCTTGTGGGCGTACAGACTATCTGGTTCAGGTTGTTTGGGTAAACAAAATCTAGGAATCACTGCGTCTGCATGGTTGTGTTTTTGTACAGTTCCCAGTTTATAGAGATAGTTAAAGTTACCTATGAATATAGTCTTGGGTTGAATAGGGAGTGTCTCCAGTACACTTGGAAAAGCTATGGGTTTCATTTTCATAGAGGAGAACCCATAGCTTGCAAAGATATGGTATGGGATTTTGCCTATAGTTTTTAAGGTTGTATCTTCTGGAATTTGGCCCTAACTTTGAGAGGATTTCTGTCTACAATGAGCAGAGTGGAGAAGGGGCATTGACTACAACTCTGATCTGAGATAATTATTCTGTTTTTTTGGCTTATTTATACTGGTTATTGTTTCTAGCAATTTATATATAGCACTTTTTATTGCCTGCTGTATACTTTTTATTGTATGTTATTGCTATTAATTAATCTGCATGGGTAACTGATTTGTTAGCAGTTAAACGTATTCTATAGAGTTTTCTTGATCCTTTATATGTTTAAAAACTTTCATTTAGTGGCTCACTGCTGTCATTTCTGTAGTGTTTACTGTCTAAAATAGTGTAGGCTAATAGCTTTAGTATTGTCCCAGTTCAGATTTGCTGGCTTTGGGCCTGTTTGTTTTTGCAGTGATTATTCTGAGCAAATGACTAGGCCATCTTGAATTAGCAGAAACCTTTCTTTACCTTTGTGGCAGGACTGTGTTGATTGGCTGCTGGCTAGTGGGGGCTGGTTCTTTTGTGCTTTTTTTTTTAAGTTGCCTAAAGTTGTATCTTCTGGTATTTAAACCCTAACTTTGAGAGGATTTCTGTCTATACACAAATTGAGCAGAGTGGAGGAGGGGCATTGACTGCAATTCTGACCCGAGATAAGTATCCTGTTTGTTGGCTTATTTATACTGGTTATTGCTTATAGCAATTTATATATAGCACATTTTATTGCCTGCTGCATACTTTTTACTGTATTTTATTGCTATTAAGTAATCTGCATGGGTAACTGATTTGTTTGCAGTTAAAAGCATTCTGTAGAGTCTCCTTGCTCCTTTATCTGTTTAAAAACATTCATGCTGTCATAAATAATTCTGTAGTGTTTACTGTCTAAAAGAGTGTAGGCTACTAGGTTTAGTATTAGTCCCCATCCTCCCTCCTTGTTGGTGTCTTGTTGTTATACTTGGTGGCTTTGCAGTTGCCTGCCCCCTACTGTAAAATTGATCTTGGACGCTCCTCCCAGTCTAGTGTCATTAGCTCATTCTACCTAATACAGAGAGAACATCTGAGAAGGCCTTCTGTTCCTCCTTTCTCCCTTTCTTTAAAAAAAATTGCTTAAATCTCCTTGTGTTCTGACTGTGCTTCTCAAACATTTTGGAAATATAGAGTATATTTTAGTGCATTTATTAAAACTGTATTTCTTTTAATATTGCTACAACAGAAGTGATCTAGGTTAAACTGAATCTGAATTAAGTGTGTTTTAGCTGCTTTTCTGTATATATATATATATATATATATATATATATATATATATATATATATATATAGACTTATCTGTATATGTAGACCAGCTACTTATTCTACTGTATTACTGCCTCTTAAATTGTTTTTCAGTTGTGCACTTGCCTTGCTTCAGTTAAAAAGTTTTAAATTGATAATTTTGTAGAGTTTTAATTGCATTTACTGTTTAGGACTACACCCTCAAGTGCATTAGCCTTTTCTGTATTTATTTACTGCATTATTTAGCCTGTTTTAACAAACAAAATCTTGTTTGCTTGTTTCCCTCCTTTCCTAGACAGTATAGTCCAGATCCCAGACTTTGCTTGTCTCAGACCTTGCTGTTGTAGAGAGAAGTCCTACTGCTTACCAGTGGGAGTGGTGAGCATTGTACTGCCTATCTAACACTAGAGGAGTGGTTTCTAGCTCTGAAATTGAAAATGTATTAGCCTTTTTGTGTTGATTTCTATCCCTTTCAACTTTATGGCTTAAAACGCCTGTGTTTGTGCATTTTTCGCATCGTGCAGTACCACAGGGCTATGGTTAAACTATTCCAGGTGCCAGAAAGTCTGCTCTTCAAAATTTTCCTTAGAACTAGCTGGTTTCTCAGTAGTAGCACTAAAATCTGAACCCCTGTGACTAGCACTTGTTCTAGAACCTGCTGGAAAGCACTAGGAAACCTGAAACTGATACAAGCACTCAACTCTCCTTGTCAATAAAGAGAAATTAATCATACCCACTAAACAGCCTATAATTGCAATGTACCTTGCAAAGGTAAGGGAAAACAGCTCTTGTACTTTTCAAAAAATACACCTAAACAGGCATGTCCAACGGTCAGCTTCTGGTGATTTCACCTGTCCACCTGGTGAATCTGGGCATACTGGCGCAATGCGGCAACTGCCTCATGTACACAGACAACCCTCTCCTCCTACCACCCAACACTACAACCTGCGAGAGATGCACTTACATAGCCAAACTGTAAGAAAATCTCTCTCTAGCCAAGATTGTGCTAGACAATCAAGAGGAGAAGGTTAACACCTGCACTATACCTCAAGCAACAAATAGCCCTTCAAAACACACACCATCAACACCCACACATAGCAACATTAAACCCACATATGCGGAGGCCGTTAACATTAACCTGCCCAAGCAACATGGATTTCCAAAGCTGAAATGCAAACAAACACCAGTCACATCCAAACTGACACATAACTCATAACACCAGTGTGCCACCCAACAACAGCCCCTAAGGCAAGACAATGTAGCCAACACTTTAGTCATAAGTAACTCTATAGTCAGGCATACTGATGTCCCACTCACCTGGCTGAATGAGGAGAAAATTACATTCAGCTGCCTGTCAGGTGCCAGGATCCACCACATAATTCATGCACTCAAGTCACTCCACAACAAGTACAAATATGACTCTTTCATTGTCCATGTTGGAGTGAATGACTTGAGATGTACCTCCCTGGACTGCATGAAAAGAAACATGGAAGAGCTCTTGGATCATGTGGCCCAGGCAGGTATGACGCTCGCCCTGAATAGCATCCTGCCTTCGCCCACAATGATACCACAATATAAGGACAAAATGATTGACTTCAACAATTGGCCAAGCATCTGGTGTCATTCAAAGGGGATCCAGTATCTGTCTGCCTGGGAAGACATGATCGACAAACCACAATGCTTTGCACCTGTCACCCCTGGGATTCAGGTTAGTGGCTAAAGCTCTTGCCACCCCTATAGTGCCTTTTTTAGGAAAGGTTCAAAGGACAAAACCACCACCGTAACAGATGCAAGCATGAAAAATCTGAAGGCAATACTACTCAATGCTAGATGTCTAAACCTCAAAATGCACTCTCTTGAGGCACTCCTAAAAATAGAGAACATCGATATCTGTGCACTAACTGAGACCTGGTTCAAGGCTCCAGAGAGCACCCCTGCAATACCAGGCTACAACTCTTACTACACTTTTCGGCCACCAAACCAAGACTGAAACATTAAAGGTGAAGGAGTGTCCATATTCACCAAGGATATTCACACCTCTAGGCTATTTGCCCAACACAATGTATCTGAAATTTTCCAGGTGCTACTAACACTAGGTAAGACAGCAATCCAAATTATAGCTTGCTACAGATCCCCCACCATGCCCGAGATTCTCACTACACCTTTCTAAACATATTGGAAAGTATTAAGATACAACCAAGCACCCTAATACTGGGTGATTTCAACTATCCTGCCATTAATTGGAAAAACTACTCGGGTACCAACACCTTTTCCCAATGGTTCTAGGAATTCATAAATTCCAATGTCCTGGATCAACTAATCAACTGTCTCACCCAGGGCTCCAGTATCCTAGACCTGGTCATTACCAACATGGGAGATAGATGCTCCACACTAGTGGTCACCTACTCATTGGTCAGGTCTGACCATAAGCAAATAACCCTTGACATCCACATCCCACCCCCACCCCCCAGTAAGGAAACCTCCGTAAAAAACTTCTCCAAAGCCAACTTCATGCTACTCAAGTCAGAAGTGACAAACTTCATGGCACCCATGCTGACGGGATCTGAAAGTTCGACTGGTGAATCCTACACTAAGGTATTGTATGAGCATATCTACTCGTGCATGAATCGCACCATCCCAAATAGAACCAAGATGCTCTCCTCCAAAAATAGGAAGCCAATCTTGTGGTCCTCTGCCATAAACAAACTATACAACAGAAGGAAGAAGCTTTGGTCGAAAAGAGGAAAATCCCAGGATGCAAAAAACTCCCTAGCCAGCCTCAGTAAGAAGCTGAGATAGGTTCATAGGTTCCTAGGTTCATACTAGGCTATCTGCCCTGAGGCAATTATAAGCCTAGCCCGATTCTGTATGGCTTACGCCACCCCTTGATTTGAGTATACTGTGCCCTTTTTAAGGTTTAGTTTACTGTGCCTCTGCCTAATAGTGACACGGGAGTAATCCCTGGGACAAACCTACGATCCCCCATCCACCTATCGAGATTCTTCTTGAAGAGATTCAGTGAGGTGCTCTGCCTCACATGAACTGGAATTCTATTCCAGAGTGAAGGGAGCCTCTGGGTTATGAACCTCTCCCTCCAGCAAGTTCTATTTATTTCTGTGCTGAGGTTCAAGTCCCTCGAGCATGTGGCTCTAAGGGATTTAGATTTACTGAGGTGGAGCATGTCCATTAATTCTGGATTTGACATAGCTTTGTATGTCAGGCATAGATCGCCTCGAAGTAGGCGGTATGCAACTGAGTAGAGCTGGAGTTTTTTAACCAAGCAGCATATGGCATCTGTTTGAGACCCTTGATCCTCTTGGTGAGATACTTTTGGGGACTTTCTAATTGCTGCAGGTGTCGGGTAAGGTACATCCCAAAAGGGGCACTGTATTCTAAGATGGGCCTGATGAGGGATGAATAAAGGGGCACGATTACCCCTCTTGATCTAGATGTGAAACCCTTCGTGATCCCTCATAAAATCCTCAGAAACTAGTTATGAAAATAAAATTGCCAAAGATTCCAAAGACAACCACAAAGCATTCTATAGTTATGTCAAGAATCTAAATGGCAATGCTCAGATCTGCTCTGAGCTACAACAGAATGGCAATAAATATACCGATCCCAAGGACATTGTCAATATCCTGGCAGATCAATTTAGTGCCAACTAAACCCCCTCTCACCCCCTAAAGAACCCATCTCAATACCAAAAGATTGCCAAATTCTGGTAATCACAGCCTCACAGGTAGAAACTGCACTCTCCAAAACTAAGAATACAGCATCCATGGGACCAGATGACATCCTGGGCTGTGTACTACATGAACTACAAAATGAACTGGCACTTCACCTAAGTGTCATGTTTAATCATAGCCTCACCTCAGGCTTCATGCCCACTGTGTAGTGCACAGCTACAGATATCTCACTCCACAAGGGGGAATCCACCTTGGATCCCAGGCACTACTGTCCCATCAGTCTGACAAGCCTGATCTGCAAGGGCATGGAATGCATTATCATGGAACTTTTAAACAAGAAATTGTCAACCTTCAAACACTGGACCCCACCCAGTTTGGGTTCGTGAAGGGCTGATCTTGTCTCCTGAACCTGATTGACTTCTTCGAATCAGTCTCCAGAGTTGCGAACGAAGGTAAGGCAGTCCACACAGCCTAGCTGGACCTCGCCAAGGCCTTCGACACCATCCCCCACTCTGGAATCATAGATAAACTTACTAAGCTGGACATAAATCCCTACATCACTCGATGGGTTGCCAACTGGCTTACTGACAGAACCCAGACTGTAAAAGTAGCCGACTCTAAATCCATCTCCAGACAAGTGACAAGTGGAGTACCTCAGTGTTCAGTCCCGGGACCGCTCTTGTTTGGCATCTACTTCTCTGAAGTACAGGCCAACACTAAGGGACTCTGACTAACAAAGTTCGCAGATTACTGCAAACTGGGAGCCATTACTGAATCCCCAAATGATGTGGATATTCTACAAAAGGGACTTACAGAAACAGATGCTTGGTACCAGATCCATGGGATTAAGCTTAATGCCAAGAAATGTATAGTTATCCCCTTTGGGAAAAACCATGTACCCATGAATTACCACATAGGTGGCAGTACACTAAACACTATAAGTTTGATGAGAGACTTAGGGACACAGGTGGACAGTGGTCTCACCTTCGATAACCACATCACCACAACAGTCAGGAAATCTTTCTATGTGGTACACCTCATCAGTAAGGGATTTTCATCCAGAAAAAAGGAGGTCATTGTCCCACTGTACTCATCCCTCATTAGACCCATTATAGAGTATAACGCACCATTTGGTATGTACCTCACAAGACATCTGCAACAGCTGGAAAGGCCGCAGAAATACCTCACTAAAAGAATCACAGGCCTAAAGCAGATGCCATATGCTGACCATCTAAAAATGATCCAGCTATACTCTGTGGCATATCGTCTACTCAGAGGCGATCTCTGCTTAACATACAAGGCCATGTCACACCCTGAGCTGTTGGACATGCTCCACTTAAAGAAATCCCAATCCCTCAGAGCCACATGCTCCAGGGATCTAAACCTTGTCATCACAATAAACAAAACATGCTAGAGGGATAGGTTCCTGACCCAGAGACTCCCTATACTCTAGAATAGACTCCCCATACATGTCAAGCAGAGCACCTCCTTGGCCCTCTTCAAAAGGAACCTTGATGATTGGATGGGAGATAGGAAATTCACTCCGGGAATCATGTCAGTTGCCCTGCTAGACAGGGGTCCAGGGAAGTAAATATTGTGGGAAGAAATATCCAGGGGATTGTTATGGCTAGGGTTGTATAGGCCATAGGGCTGATAGCCTAGTACCAACCTATGAACCTATGAACTTATGGATGAGAAGAAGTTCGAGCACATCATACTGTCTGACAAGTCTTTAGCTGTGTTTGTTTCTAATGAAAATTGAGACACCTCCACTTTTTCTTCCTTCCTGTGCAGTAACCAATCTGAACGTATGGAAGGTATTATAGCACTGCACTGCAAGGGTAGTTGCTGTAGCTCTAAATCGTGTCTGAGTAACTGCATGGATGTCTACATTCTCCACTGTGAGGACAGTTTGTAGGGTGTGGAGTTTCTTTAGACTCCTGGCTTTGAACAGTAACACCTTCAGATTTTCTTGTGCTGGTTTTACTATGTTGGAAGATTTAACAGGATGGAAATGCCTAAAAAGAGCTCTATTGGTTTATTTTCTTGTGCTGGTTTTACTATGTTGGATGATTTAACAGGATGGTTATGCCTAAAAGGAGCTCTATGGGTATGTTTTCTTGTGCTGGTTTTACTATATTGGAAGATTTAACAGGATGGTAATGCCTAAAAGGAGCTCTCTGCATGTGTTTTCTTGCACTGGTTTTACTATGTTGGAAGATTTAACAGGATGGTAATGCCTAAAAGGAGTTCTATGTGTGTGCACAAGGTTTTAGCCAATATTAGAAAGCTAAGATGGGATGGGTGCAGACCATCCCTGGCAAAGTGGCATGGCTTTTCAACAATATCCTCCCAGGTTGACAAATATTGTACCTGCTTTGACTTACATCCAGATCTAAGCCAATTATTAAAGTCAGTCATTTTCTGTTCATATTGTGGCATCATCCTTAGAGAAAGCAGAATGCTTCTCAATGCTAGCCTAATACTAGCCTAGGACACAAAGTTCAAGAGACTCATCATGTCTCTCTTCATCCAGTCCAGGGAGGTACATCTCAGGTTATTTATACCCAGAGGGGCTATGACTGAGTTATATTAGTATTTCTGTTTTAAAGACATGAGTATTTGCATCATCTAGTTGATTGTAGGCCCCGGTAGGCAACTCACCATGGCTCTGTCTTTACTCAGCCTACTGAGTGGGACATTTGTGTGTCTCACAATGGAGTCTGTTATGACCAAAATATTGTGTTGCATTGTGTCGTAGTATTTCTTATGGGCTTAGAAGTGTATACACTATGAGATGTGGCAGTACGTGTCATGACTGGTGTTGAATCAATGGCTGGACTCACAAACTTGACCTTGAAGCCCTGAAAGTAGCTGATAGACTGTCAATCCCATCCACTCATTGTAACTGAGCAATTTCAAAAGAATTCTGCAAATGGAGCTCTAATAAATAATTAGGGTTTGGCATGATATGTTAAGTGGCATAAATGTTTACAGCAGCTACCCTTTGCTCAGTGTGCCATCACCCCTGGCAAACTAGTGCTACTGTGGCATAAGAAGTTGTGCGGTACTCACTAAGATGATAAGTGTATGGCAATTTAACAGATTATTGTTGTTGTTTGTCTTTCAGCTTTTCCAGGTAAGGGGTCGCCACAGCGGAACTCCGGTCCGCTAATGATTGGCAGTAAATTTTTACAAAATGCTGAGGTGCCAGCCCATTTACGCACGCATGTCTTTTGAATGCTACCCAACTGCGGGGAGGACATGCAGACTCCACACAGAAGGCATTCCCAAGCCCAGCCGAGAATCAAACGGGAGAACCTCTTGCTGTGAGGTAGCAACGCTACCAACGTACCACCGTGGCATAGGGCAATTTAACAGATTATTTTTATAAAAATGCACACATTGTATTGCTGACAATATTTGCAGTAATTAGCACTGTAAGCAGATATGTGGTATGCTGCAAATGTAAGTGAGTTATGCTGAGGCATCAAATGTTACTGCCTGAACTCCATGACTGCACAATTCATTTTGTGATTCACATGAAAACTCACTGAAGATTCTCACATATATAAAGCATGCATTAACTTACAGGCTGCTTATCTTCTATGACCACATTTTTCAAATCATATTCCTTCAATGTCCTTCACAGCTAGTTTCAGCAAACCCTTTTGGCTAGGTGCAAGGGGTTAATCAGGCCACAGGTAAAACTCTTCCAGTGCAATATTACATTACTGTTCTCCAGAGAGTGTGTGTGTGTGCATGTGTGTGTTTGTGTGTGTGTGTGTGTGTGTGTGTGTGTGTGTGTGTGTGTGTGTGTGTGTGTGTGTGTGTGTGTGTGTTTGTGTGTGCATTAGTGTATCTGAAAGTGTTTGTGAGTGTGTAAACATGTGGGTGAAAGTAGTTGGGGGTCATTTTCACCTAGTACAACTATCATTGCCATAACTTACAAGTGCTGTAAATGTTATTCGCTATATAGATATCTTGGGACACTCCACAACCTATAAGCTTTGTGGTGTGTGAGGTTACTGCATAACACTATAATACCAATAACCACATAACTAGGGGTTCTAGTATGAGTCCTAGAAAATGTGTGTGTGTGTGTGTGTGTGTGTGTGTGTGTGTGTGTGTGTGTGTGTGTGTGTGTGCGTGCATGTGTCTGTCTGTTTGTTTCTGTGTGTTTCACTCTCTCTGACTCTCTCTCTCTCTCTCTAAGACAGATGTAGGATATTCATCTGTTTTATATAGGCAGCATCTTGCCTTTAGTAGGTAATGCTCATGAGCAGCTGATGGCCTGTGCACCACTTGGAGTCCCCCACTTGCTAATTTCATGTGGAACAGCTGTGGTATCATTCCTATACCCAATACCATGGAAACACACTCCTATAACTGAATACTTCATGTGGGCATTGCTTCTTTTCCTTGCCTGGGAGGAGTACTTCATGGAGGCGTGTGTGACAAACAGCAGCACAGAGTGTAGTTGGAAATACCTCTTACAACAAACACTGTGGAGACAGCCCAACAAACTGTGGAAGAATGTTCCAGACATAAGGGCAGAATATAAGTATTGCTGTTAAACAGTTGAACTGATGCCAGATTGACAGGGTTTGTGTGGTTATGGCTGACCTGCATGAATTTAAGGTTATAGTGTTATGTGGTTGACATAACTTCCAAATGGAGGGCTATCCGCAGACTGGCCCAGGTCTGGACTCTTATATTTTGTGTCTTACTCACACATTTTATGGCCTTGGAAATTCAGTAGCATACTCTGAGGATTGTAGTCAGTAAATGGTAACATTCATATGTGTTGCTGACTTCATATCACTCAGAACAGATATGTTACAACGACCCTGTTACACCAGCAAGTTTCTCAGTTTATGACAGCAATATGGCAATAATGACCCTGTGTTTGGCCTCTGCCCCCAAATATCAGGCCTTGTCCAGATGTCATGCTGTAAGAGGTGTATAGGTGTAGTATATTATATAGTGACTTTATTCCAGATATCATCCCAGTGATGTATCAGACTGTCAGACATGTTACATGTAGAAGGCCTTATATATGAGGATGAAGCCTGGACTTTCTGTGGGACCCTATAAAGTTGAGAGGACTGTGTATTTCTGGCAATTTTTGACAGGCTGTCAGGATTGTCTAGCATTGTATTGTGAATGTGTTATTTGGCCTGTGTAGGGGTAGAAGATGCAAGTGTTGAGGGTCCTTTTCTATCTGACTTTGCATGCTGCTCCAGCTTCTGGTGCTCTATCAGCTGTATATGTTTGTAGGCACAGACTGAGACATGTCCCATACCACAGTCAGGCATCAGACTACACTGTGAATTGGGCCAGTATATATAGGGGTAGTGTGTGAGTGGCAAACATGTTGATGATTTTGTTCACACAGCACATATACACTACTGTTCCTGTGGCTTACCAGTATGTCACTTTGAATGTGGTGAGATTGGTTCTGGGTATGCACTTTCCCGCTGGTGCCTGTTGGTCAGTGCTGTTACATCCCTGTGGTGCTTGGTATATTTGCAATTACATGTGTATTCCCCCAGAGCAAAATGGGGTGTCTGTTGTGTCAGTCTGTTTTACGTTTAGACAGTACTTGGTGACATGCCTAGCAGCTAAGTGTAGTTTCCATTTTGTGATGTTATATCCCAATATTTATCAGGTGTATTGTTGCCTGGCCCCATATGTGTTGTGTATGTCTGCTGACACATCAGTGGGATGATGTGAAGATGTATGTCAGTGAGTAGAAGGAAGTAATTTGATTTTGGACTTGGGCTGTTCCAGTCAATATGTGGTACAACAGACATGAGGGTATTACTGCACCAATTGTGTCACCTTATCTACTCCAGTATTTGGGATATGCTCCCAGTTTCATGGCTTTACCTCCCCCCTGGTCAGGCTTGGTCCAGATTTGTTCCATTAAGGGGTTGTGAGCATACCTCTTGACTGGCCATATTGTTTCAGACTGTCCAGGAGTATTGCTCATATGTATGTTCTGTTCCACAGAATCATTATTTTAATTTCTGTGGTAAATCACTGTGATGATGTGAGAATTTCTGTCTGTAAATGACATACATTTCAGTTTCAGAGCTCATATTCTTCTGGACATGTATGCTGACACGAACCCTGTTACTGTAGGAACATTCTACATTTATAACTGCAGTACGTGCATTATATCCCTTTACTTGGACCATCGTCCCTCCATTTTGACAGCCTTTGTCCAGAATTATTGCACTAAGAGGTGTAGAGGTATGGTGCTGGGTATGACTTCAGTACATGTTATGGGCATACATATATATATATATATATATATATATATATATATATATATATATATATATATATTTTACATATTATATTTTTTTACTTTTTTGATATCTATACATATGTTTATATAACAGTATATATATGTATATGTTCTATACATATTTGTTTTATATGTACAGCTCCATATATTTGACGCATGCACTTTTTAAAATTTAGCTATCACCATACACATCTATATGTGTATATATATATATATATATATATATATATATATATTAATTATGACTAATTCCACATTATTTGTTCCCTACTAATCTATACCTGTACTGAATGATATATTTGAAAAAACAGCATTCATTATTACATCTCAGAGGGTGTAGTGGTAAATTGCTCTGAGTATGGTGTACAGGGTCCTGGGTCCAAGATTTGGCAGGGCTGGTTATTTTGTTGCTGGTCAGAATACTGGCTGATGAAAACATGATAATTAAGGCAGTTTTAAGCAGTTGTAAGTGGGTTTGCATGGTTTTGTGTGATGGTAAGTGATGCCAACACACGGTTAAATGAGAAACTGGTTAATCTGTGTAGGTATCAATTAGCATCGTGCAAAATCACTTATTGACACTTACTCCTGCTTACTGCAGCTTACTCCCACTTACCCCATGCTAATTTTTTTAAAAGAAAAGGGAAAAAAGGGGTGATAGGAAAGTGGTGATAAAGGGGGCATGCAGAGGGAAAAACTATGTGACAGATAGCTAGGGATGTGCAGGACAAGTGTAGGGAAGGTCCATAGCTGTCCATTCCTGGTACAGCAACAGCTGTGCATTTGTACAGAATTTGGAGGTGAATTTGGACAGTCAAACACCTGAGAGGGGGTGAGAACAACAGTAATGTGTTGTTAACCCAATTAGACCAGATTGCATGTGTGCAAAATGGACAGTTATGTATGGGGCAACATTTTTTTTTATTATTTATAAGGTGAGAGTGGGATGTTTGGGAAGGATAGTAGGTATATATGGGGAGGTAGGTTGTGTAGGAAGACAGGGGCAGTATATGACACATGGGGAATAAACAGCTTGGACAGGGAGAGTGGTTAGGAATTGGATGCCCACGAGCCACCAAATGGATAAAGTGAGACTGAAGTCACCCTCCATGGGCAGTCACCACTGAATCTTCATGGGTCCACAGATGGCTGTGCTGGTGGCTGAGCAGGAGGGGCAGGCTGACCATCAAGATGTGCCATGTGGCCCTCAAGCTGGCATAGCAGATCTCCAGACTCCTTTTAAATTTCTCTATGCACCAATCCCTGGACCTGATAATGGGTGACCGTGTCCTGTCCATGCCCGCTCCCAGAGGGGGGATGGGCCCCATCCCCTGAGGCAGTTCCACCCAAAGGTGGTGAATGACCAGTGGACGAGGAGGTCCCAGGTTGGGTCCCAGATGTGTTGAGGCCTGGTGCTATGGCCAGTTGAGGTGGGACAGGTGGATCTGCTGGGATCGGCCTTTCCAGATGTGATATGGTGTTGCGGTTTTATAACATATGCTGGTTAGTCATGAAAAATGCATTCCAGGATTAGTTATAACAGCATGCATAGGTATTCCCATTAACCCAAAACAACAGATTTGGAACTGTTGCATAGCAAACAGAACACATGCATATATGGAACCACAGTGGGAATTATAATGGCATGCAAGTTACATTGATAGCAACAGGCCACCAATGATAGTATTTGAACAGGGAACATTAACAGGCAAATGTTTAAATATTTGTAGAACAATAAGACACATGACCCAACAGTAGGTTTGGGGAAAAACATACCCATTGATTTATGTGTTTAAATTTTTGATGCAGATAGGATGGCGGGAGAGAGAGAGATGTCAATTAACAACTGTATAGGCTTTAATTGCTCATAACTTTAATGATCATTGCTCTAACCATTACTCTTCAGGTATTACCTCACTTTACATTGACCTATAGCCTTGGGTTGGGCAGTGGTATGTTTGTACATAGTGTATAATTACAGCCTTCTTAGAGCTATGTAGACCTTTTCTTACCAGGCAGACATGTTGCTACCCATATTCACATAGTCAGTGTTGCAGATGTGCACTCATACTGTGTGTGTGTGTGTGTGTGTGTGTGTGTGTGTGTGTGTGTGTGTGTGTGTGTGTGTGTGTGTGTGTGTGTGTGTGTGTGCTTGCTACTGCCATACTCTGCCTTGATTTCTATTGGTCACGGCATGGGTGTGGGAGGCAGTGACCACTAGCTGTGACAGAGTGGCACTTGGACATTTCTTGGAGGAGACCTCTTGGTGTATGTACTTATCTGCTGTCATTTGCAGCCTTGGAGTTGGACAGTGGGTGTTATGCACAGTGTATAAGTACAGCCTTCCTATAGCTAAGATATAGCTTTTATTACCTGGCAGACATGTGGAGGAAATTCCTGTTAACACTACATGACTGTTTGTACACATATTCACGTATTCCTGAGTGAAATTATGCATACAGCATACAACCACTCCCGGGATTCAAACCGTGCCTGTTTGTGCAAAAAAATCCAACAAAGTTTATGTTTCATCAGAATGAGCTATTGAGAAACTACTTTCTTTTGTTTGACTGTTTTCTGCCTAATACTCTCTTAGTTGAACAATCTGACCTTGTAATTCTGACATTCATGCATAGCAGATAGTTCTTATACTGTGCATTCATACTTTGACATTGCACAGTCTAGAAAGCACTGGTTAATACAACATTACTATTTAGGTATCATATCTTAATGCATGGAACATTTCATATAGTTAATTGCCTGTTATACAACTCTACAATCTTTGTCAGATGAGCCTTGATTACTTAATGCTTTCAGAGCTATAGTTGCTGTGCAAAAACTGCACACATTTCGATTCATATCACCACATACAAAAGTAAACACAACCATTCTGGGGTTTTGACTTTTATTACAGGTAATGACACATTTATTTATATATACCCTGTATGTCACTATTACTCTGCCATATCTCATTTATTCAGTACAAACCATACCCATTTTTAAATACTGACAGGTGACATTTTACTCCTTTCTATTTATTTGCCCTGAATACTACAAGTTAGATTTGTACTCACCAGCCTCGCGAGGCAGCCTTAGCAGCCTGCTGGCATGGGCATTCATGTCCGCGGCCCTCTCATCTGCAGCTGTACAGGAGATACAGAAACATTTATGCATAACTATCCATCACATACATAGGCTGGACTTTGGAAAACACTTATTAATACTGATACTTTCACACAGCTGGGACATTCCTCGCCCATAAATCTTGGACCCACTAGTCCAAGAGCTCCCTCTTCCTACGCTTCAAGTCAGCAAAGTGGTGCCAGACCTGTTCAGCAGTCCGAAGGATGCCAGTGGCACTGGTGAAATCACGTGTGAGACAGTCCCAGGCCTCCCCTTTGTATTGGGAGCCCTGGTACTGGTCCTGCAGAATTCTCCCTTCATGGTTTTGTAGTAGGAGTCCAACCATAACCCTGAACTCCTGAATGCCCTAGCAGTGCGCCTGAAAGCAGACTCCATCACCAATACCAGCCATAGTGCTTGCAATGATCAGCTACAACTTACTATAGTTGTATTCCCACCTGCAGGGTTTAAATAGGGCTGATTTCCCACCCTTTGCCATGATTAGATGGTTTTGAATGTGCTGAGCTAAGCTAAGCATTGCTTAAAGGGGTAGATGCTAAGCATTGATTACTGATGCACAAATCCACTTAGCTATGCTAATTATTGCTTAGCATTTATGTTTAAGCAATGCTTACACTGGCTAAGCAGGGCTGAGCACAACTTAGCATTGTTCAGCTTTCATTTTATACAATATCGGGATTGTGGGGTTTGTTCCTCATTAATGATATGTTATGATATGTATGTTGCCATTCTATAACACCTCCCTATGTGCTTTCTTGACATTACATTTTGTGTGACTATACTGTATGGGACATTAGTATTTATATGGGGGGTTCACAGCTTTATTACACTGATGCCTCACATTTGGACCTACTATGCTACTCTGGTTGACAATTATATATTTGCTACTTAATTATAAAAAAAAAAAATTAGTACTGCTTTCACATATAAAATGGACATGTTTTCATTGTGGATCAAACTGTGAATGATTGCATGCAAAGCAGACACTCTAACTACTACACTGTCTTGCATTGCAAATTTTGGCTGTATATTTCTATTTAGCTCCTTGTGATATGTAAGCTAGGCTGCGCATTGTTGCGTGATACGCACACCCACTCTGCTATGCTTAAACATTATTGCAGACAGAAAAAAATATGTGTTTTATTTGTATTTACTGTAGGGGTATGCAAATTTCTTTCTGCATCTTAGGGCAGGACATCTGGACAACTACATCATACATGGGGGAATTGGTTTAAATGTTCCTGTCAGGAATATGCTTACTTATTTGGTATGCCAGCATGTACACTGGCATACCATTCTGAACATTATCTGTGCTGGACCATTGTGGGGGGCTGTGCTTTTGTGTTACTTTACTTTTATTTTGTCCACAGATGCTGTTATGTTGACATAACCATGTCTGCGGATACTGTAGACGCTTTAGAATTTTCGTATGGCAATTTTGGAGTGCAAAGGACATGTGTACTATGTGAGCAATGCTTGGAAATGCCCCCTGTGCTCGTACATGAATTGTGTTCATGTAGATAACATAGCAGCGTGTTCATGTAGATACCACAGCAGCACCATCATTAATATGCAAGTTTCACTGCTGTTCTGCACAGGCATGATCCACTCCATGCAGGAATAGCACTATTCCTGCATGGAGTTTAATCCAGGGAATTAATATTTCATGCAATTACTGTGTACAGAATTTAGGCAAATGTCTTTGACCCTTCTTGCAGTTAAACCTTAAACACTGTATAATAGTTAAATGAGTTTGATTAAAAAAAGGAACAGTAATAGTTTTAAGCTAGCAAATCATTTCACTGTATTCCAACACCATGTTCATACTAATGGAGCATTTCTCTTAAAAATAAATACCCATGTAGCAGAATGTATCTGTTTTCAGAAAACAGTCCCTTTGTGTTTCTTTTTGAACACAATGGATATTAAAAATGCACTAGACCTTGTTGTAGCTGTTTCTGAATATCATCTTTTACTGAGACACTGTTCCTACACTAGCCGTGAGGTATGACTCTACTCAACTAGAGTCTGCATTAAGTTTCTTATAACATTTTGAAATGACAGTTCCTGTTCTTAGCTCTTCCTTCACAATAATTCTTTTTGTGTCAAGTATACCAACGGGTTCAAAAACTTCTGAAGAATGCATTCTGAATTTAGACATGCATTCTACATTCTCAGAATTGTCTGCAGATCTCAGATGCTTGTTTTGTCTAGGCATTCTTTTGTAGGTTTCACTTTCTTTAAGCTTACTTTTAGATCAGCAGATTTCAGCAGGTGAGCATTGTAAGGGACTGTATCTCTATTAGTTTTCTTTCTGGCTCACATGGCCTCTAGAATCTGTTTCATCATAATCTTCCAAATACTATCAGACACATTGTTAAAAGCCAGAGTTGCCATTGCTGGCATATGATTTTTCACAGTAGAAAACTTTTTTTGTGAAAAACTTTGAATTACAAAACAAATTCCTAATTGTATACTTCAACATCATTACTGGCCAGATGAAGTCTCAACTATTTTCCAGCCTGCACCTCCGTTTCCTATTGCTTCAGGTGTGGAATGGCAAACCTTTTAATTGTTTGCTGTATCAAGCAATTCTGACTGTTTTGTAAACAGTAACAATAGGTCTCTTAGTAATTATTTGTTTTAAATTGTGGAATTAATTCAGTATCAAAACATGTAATAGCAATGCATTTCTGTAGCCAGTCATGAGTAGTTGTAGAATTCTGTTGTATGTAGCTTATGTGTAAACTGATAAAATTTACAAAGTATTGTTCTTATAACAAAACAAAAAAAAACTACAGTACAGACTCA
The DNA here is from genome assembly GCF_019279795.1 of Protopterus annectens. Classification (NCBI taxonomy): domain Eukaryota; kingdom Metazoa; phylum Chordata; order Ceratodontiformes; family Protopteridae; genus Protopterus; species Protopterus annectens. The sequence goes on along the minus strand of NC_056733.1, from coordinate 445,657,154 downwards.
GCTATTATGTCCTAGATTCTAAATGCATTTCTTATTTCCATTTTAATAGTGACCTGGTTACTAAAACCAAAAAACAGGTCTCTCTACATGAAACACCGTCTGTCTTTCTTTATCACTCTTGAAATCAGACTAGACTTGTTGTGTTAGATACTGTTTTACCTACATTCTAGGAATTGCAAGAAAGGTCTTTTTCGTAGATTTACTGATTTCAGGAATCAAGACACAGTCCTCCAAAACTTTCTTTTTCTCTGAACATCTGCACTCCACATCGGATAGTGATTTTTTTTAGCACAGTAAGCACTCTAGAATAATTCTGAGTTCGCAAATGATACATGTCCTTTCTCTACTAACAATGACTGTCTTATTTAAAACTTAATTTCTGATGAATTGGTGTATGGTGGATAGGAGCTATGGAACTGCAATGTGTACTACATGATAATAATATACTACATTTTCTAATCAAAAGTGTTTTACTGATAATGGTACCTGGCAGAAAAGTTTAAAATCTGAATTAGTGCGTACTTCACACTGATTTTCTAAATCTAGTTGTGTAACACTGAGTAATTTGTAAAATAATTTGGTGTTTCTCTTAAAGAGTTTTGTCTGACTCCATCAAGCTCTGTAGCTTTCTCATTTTTTTTTTAATTTAGAATCAGTTGCCATAGCAATAAGAAATACCATAAGCACTATGTCTTACATATCTGGATAGTGAGAACATAGTGAAGATTATAGAATTTGTGAAGCCCAAATTTGAACATTTTTATTCTCTGTGCCTATATAGACAAATCAAAGTGATATAAACAAGATATGACTTTGAAGAAAGAAGCCTTTGAGACCATTGCTTGTTCATATGACCTCAAGAGATCTCAATGTATTGCATCCTTATTAAATTATCAGCACTACGTTGAAGACGAATGCTTCGGAATGCCAAATACAGAACAAGCCAAAAACAATCAAACCCATTGAATGTGATAAAAATAAAGTACTGCAGATGTTTTATATGGGCACAAGCACCCTTGCACCATGATTTGGGGCTGTGCCCCAAGCAACTTTATATATACTAACTCTGATATCACATAGCAATAAAAAGATATGAAAATACTCAAACTTCAGTGATATGAACTCTCCAGAAACACTGGTAATGCCTAATTTAACCATATCCGTAGTTCTCCTATACAAATCCAGTACAACTTTTATGCTGTAGAAGTACACTTCTTTTTGAAGGGTTCAAGGTTCTTGCACTAATGTGGCTTTAAATATATTAACTCCAAGATCATGCAATAGTGAGGTAACCATTAATTCCCTTATGAGACTCTCTCACAGTAAAGGCAAGCAAAAACTGCAGCACCAGTTTCAGGTATAAACGAATGAGAAGAAACTGTAATTTGCTGTTCACTTACACAACTGTAGGGTACTCATATGTATTAATCAATGTAATGCATTCTGAAGATACACATTGATAAGGAAAATCAATGAAAACCATATTGGTGAAACATATATCTCCCAAAAGTGCAAATCAATGAATTGTGTAGCTCAGAAAAAGGAAATCTAACATTGCATACACTACATATGATTATGACCACAGAAGAAATGGCAAATACAGGCAGGTAACCAAAATGGAGAGGGGTGGGATTTCCTGGCCATCTCAGATCTAACTGTACATTGTGATATTCAGTGCAGGGTTTGCTTTCTTCACTGTGTTCTGTTTTCCACAGTTTACTAGCTTACTCAGTTGGTATTAAATACAACTCACCGTTTGCTGTGCATTTTATGGACCATTATAAATCATATTGAAAAAAGCACAAAGAAAAAAAAGAGAAGGGAGAATATCTCAACTCAATGGGCAAAAGCAAATATATGTTCCTTCCACTGATCAATGAAAAAAGTAATGAAACCTGACTCATTTTTCTGAGAAGAATTTATAACATGCACATGTAATAGCAAATAATTAAGTTATGAATGTCAAACTACTAGCTTGGGAATTTTAATAAAATCTAGATAGTTGCATGCTGTCTTGGGGGTCAGTTAGCTAAAATACAGACTGGCTGGACAGGGCATCAAAATTCACATGCACATCTTATATGCAATTTTTTGTTTGTTTGTTTTTTTTCTAATTGGAATGGTAAGGTAATCATATTCTTTAGCCTTCTGGCTTTCTAGTATGAGAAATGAATAATTTTTGAAAGTTACAGTTATCAGAATAAAGAAAATAAATACTTCTGGAGCACAGTTCACTATGTATTTGGTATGCTGTGAGTGAGACATTTTAAAGTACATAGAACATTTCTTATAATGCAAACATACCTCTCAAGCTCTTAGTGCAAGAAATCTGTACAAAGCCCAACAAAATGGAGGGACAAAGGTACCAAAATAGGGACACATTTTAAATATTATTCTTATAAACTTAGAAAGTTGCTAGAGTAATAGTGTTTGCTTTAACATACATTTTCTAAAGGATTTGAAGTCTGAAACTCAAATGTATGCCATTATTTAGTGACTTCAACCCTCAGATCATTCCAGTGATTTGCCAGAAAACACAAATTTTATTAAGAACAGACCAAAAATATGAGCCGAACAATCTGGACGCTCTGCAAAAATCTGGATAGTTGAGAGGTATGATTGCAAATCAGAGTACACTAGAATTATCAGTGAGCAAGTTTTCTTGTTCAGAATGGCCAAAGTGCCAATTTTTAACTTGTGTTAACTTCAGTGACATGAAAAATCAGCTGCTAAAGTATAAAAACCTGAAAAGCTTTCTGTAAGCTATCTGTAATGTTTCCAATGGTCTTTATGTGCAAATGAATAAACACTGATAGCTGTTGTTTACAAAAGTGCAGTATTTTAAGCATGAGAATATTTGCATTACAGATATCTTTGCTATAAGATGATGTTTTTTCCTTTGTTGACTATGTGGGTAGGCTAGCTCTTGAACTGTTTTGAACCATGATCTGGGTGCAAAAGGCACAAAACAACAAGCAAAACATTCAAACGTGATATTGGAAAGATTAAACAAAAACACAAAAGTAGGTTATATAATTGTTGCAGAGGCTAGAATTTTCTGTTGTCTAATAATCTGAAACCAGCTAAAGTACGGAGGATTCATGTAAATGCACTAACGCATGTAAAGAAAAGTGCCTAAAGCAGAGAAATTGGAGTCAGGAGATGAAAGAAAAGTATGGCCTGTAACTAGAAGATAGTGTAGAAAGTAATGAAGAAGCAAATAAAGAAGAGGAAGAGTTAATGGTTATTGAAGAAAATAGAGTTCTTAATTAATTACAGCAGAACATTGTTTACATTTTAGTAGTTCAAACACATTATTTTTAAATTAAGTTTGTGTACTAAAATTTCATTCAAAACTTTACCTTGGTCCATTTAATAGTAGTATGTCTAGAACTCATAATGATCTCATTAAGGTTTTTAGCAAAAAGAGTAACTATGACATCTAATAAATGACTCTCGCTGAATATAGTGACTGGAATTCAGTGATAAGTGCTGTGTCTCTGGACAATGGTACTAAACAAGGGCTTCTCTGTGTAAGGGGGCTCATAGTTAAAAAGACACACATTATGCATTGTCTTAGAACCACTGACACACTGTGCACAACCACAACAATGCAATCATCATAACCAACCATTTTATATAGTATCAATAGCATATCAGATTCAGTGCCTGTGTAATACTGCTAAAGAAAAATGGCTTCAGTGAATGAAAGCCCTACAGGAAACTGTATGCATAGCTTCCTCGGTTAATAGTGATAATATGGTAACTAGCACCTTTTACTTAAGGCAACTATTAGAAAAATGTTATGGTGGTGCTTTAGTGAAGAAGCAAACATAAATTACAGCTTTCTGGAAGTGAAAAAATATGAGTAAAGAAGAACTAGGGAAAGCTGCAAAGGCTGAATGTTAAAGTCATGACTATGGGCACCAGAGTGACAAAGTCACAGGCAGAGGAGGTAAAGGTCAAATCTGTTTTGAAAGTATATAAGACATCAGCTAAATCAGGTACCGAGTTAGGGTCCCCCATAAACTAGCTGCTTATTGTATACATTTAAAAGAAAATAAACAAGTGTATAGTGCTGTAGCAGACAGACTGTGAGTCTCCACACATTCTGTACAAGTGATTTACTGAACTTATTTAAAAGGCAAAAAACTGTGTTATAATACAATGGTACACAAATGAGTAGATGGATTTTCTTGCCAATAATGAAGGCACTAGATGTCTTTAAAGTCATAGGATCATAGGAGATTACTAGAATATCAACCCAGAGGTCATTTTAAGTCTAGCCATTTCATCCCAATGTAATGCAATAGATATTCTAGCCAATACCTAAGACTGTGTTTAGTGATGACTGCCTATGCCTAGAAGGATTGTGGGCTCTATCCTCAGTAAGACTTTATGGTGCCCCATCCACTCGTCCAGGACCCTCTTGAACAGTGTTAAAGAAGTGCTGTGTTTTACATTAATTTTTAGCCTGTTCCAAAGACGTGGCAGTCACTGGGAGATAAAGCTGTCTTTCCATCATGTCCTATTTAAGTCACAGGCCATATTTAGGTCCCTGGAATGGGTAGCCTTAGTCCTGTTTAATTTATGGATATGCACCAAGTTTGTTAGGTTTGGGTCCTGGATTGCTCTCTAGGCCAGGCATAAGTCTCCACTAAGACGTCTATATGATACAGAGTATAGTCGCAGGGACTTTAATCAGTTTGTACAAGGCACATGCTGGAGCTCTTTGATCTTCTTTGTTAGAAACTTCTAAGGTCTCTCTAATTGCTGCAGGTGCTTAGTATGGTACATGCCAAACAGGGCATTATACTTAATTACAGGCTGCATAATTGCAGAGTTTAGGGAGGGTTATAACTTCTTTTGCTCTCAAGGCAATGTCTTTACTAATCAAGTGTGCTGCATAGAAAGCTTTCCTTACTATAGTAGACACATAGTGGTTAAAGTTGCAGCCAACCTGTGATGCTAGGTGTCTTGCTACTTCATGGGTACTTAGGGGATTGTTGTTGATTTGATAGTGTGAGGGGACATTGTGCCGAAGGGAATGATGATGCATTTCTTTTCATTCAGTTTGATAGTATGACTAATACACCAGTCATTTGTCTGCATGAGACCCTCTTGGTGTATACTGACATCATTAGGGGATTCAATGATTGCACCTATTTACAGTCATCTGCAAACTCGATCAGCCACAACACCTTAGTTTTGACCTGAACTTCTGAGAAGTATATACCAAATAGTAGGAGGCCCAGCACTGACCCCTTTGGTACTCCACTGGTAATAAACAGGTCTGATGGTTGATGCGGATCCACCCACTTTGATAGTGTGTGTCCGATTTGTGAGCCAGTTGACAACCCATCTTACAGTGAAGGGATTTACATTCAGTTTGCTAAGTTTATTGGTAATGCCTGAATATGGGATTGTATCAAAAGCCTTTGCCAGGTCGAGGTATGTTGTGTGCACAGATTTACCCTCATCAATGGCCTTGGTCACTTTTTCTAAGAAATCTACAAGATTTAACAGGCAGGATCTTCACTTCACAAAGCCGAATTGGGTAGGATCCAGGAATTGGAGGTCACCTATGTCTTTATTTATGATGTCCATAATGATTATTCCATGGCCTTACAGTTGTGGCTGGTCAGGCTTATGGTTCTGTAATTCTCCAGGTCTATTTTTAGGCCACCTTTACAGAGGGGAATAACTGTTGCTGTTCACCATTCCACAGGAACAATGCCTGTATTTAGGCTATGATTGAAAAGGGTACTTAGTGGTGATGCTAGTTCATGTTTTAGCCTGTTTAGAAGATGGCCTGGGATGTCATCTGATTCCATAGAAGCTGTGTTTTTTACTTTGAACAAGGCTTTGAAGACCTGCTCTTCAGATATGTAGGGTAGGGGGAAAGATTGGGGGAAGGTTTGTTGTTAATTAGGAAGAGATCTGGCAGTGAAATTTTTGTCAAAGCTATCCACTAGCAGGTTTCCTATCTCATTGAGGTCAGTGTGTGTGAAACCGTTGGCCATTAATTCTGCGTATGCTTGGGTCCTACCCTTTAGGTTATGTACATAGCACTAAAAGATCTTATGGTTATTCTTGGCTGTACTTGCTAAGTTTTTCTCAAAAGAACCCATGGAGGATTTGACAGTTGTCTTATTTTCCTGTTGAGGCCGAGGAGAGTGCTTTTCCATTGTTGGGGCCTTGCCTTTGCTTTTTTGGACAGCAGCTTTTTGCATTTATTGTAAAGTTTGCTGATGTTGGATGTCCACCATGGCAGCTTGTTTTTACTTGCAGCTCTGGTTTGATTCTTTCTGGTACAGCAGAGTTTATACATTTATGCAAGTGATTGTACAGGACTTTAGTGTAAGCTTCGGCATAGTTACCACTTCCAGCTTGGGGTGGGGCTTGGAATGCATTTATACTTTCACCTAGGAGGGTATAGTTTGCCTTGGTGAAGGTTTTTAGTCTGATTTCACCTTTTCTGAGTTTTGGTGTTAGTGTCAGCTCGAAGATGACTGATTTGTGGTCATTTTTAACTAATGAAGGTCTGATAGTTGCTGCGATTTAACGATTTAACATGTTGGTGAGGACGAGATCTAGCATGTTTGTTCCCCTTGTTGGAGTATGGCTAATTTGCTCCAGGTCATTTGAATTAACAAAGTTAAGAAACTTTTACACTAGCGAGTTAGGGCTACCATAGGTTTCCAAGTTAATGGTGAGATAATTGCAATTCCCCATAACCAGTGTGTTCGGTAAAATTTGGATTGTCTCCAGTTTGGTCAAGTAGGCTTTAGAGGCATCATGACCCATGGAGGGGTATCCAAACTGTGACTTGAATGGGGTTCTTACCCACTGTAACCTGGACCTGGAGTAACTCCATAGAGTTGTCCTGTCTAACTAGATGGAAGATGAATTTATCTCTAATATATTTTGAAACACTGCCTCCTTTGGTTTTCACGTGTTCATTTTGCAGTCTAAAGGTGTGGAAGGCATTGTAGCCTTGCAAGGCTGGGGTAATCTCTGAGGTCTTTAGCCAAGTTTCTGTGACTGAACAGACATCTACATCTTCTTGTGATACAAGTGCGTCCAGGGAGTACAGTTTTTGGTTTAAGCTCCTAGCACTAAGCAGCATGACCCTTATTTTGTCCTGATTTGTTAATTTCATATCAGTAATGTTGTTTTTGAGACCTTGCCTAAAAGGCACTATGGGAGAGATAACAGCCTTTGCCATCAGCCGAAAGCCTAGATGTGCCAGCTGAAAACCATCTCTGGCAATGCAATAAGGTTTGCCAACCATGGCTTCACAAGCTGACAGGAACTGGATCCCCTTTGAATGACACAAAAAACTGAGCCAGTTATTGAAATCAATCATTTTTGTTTATACTGTGGCATCATTCTAGGTGAGGGTAGTATGATGCTCAAGGTTAGGGACATACTTGCCTGGGACACATACTCAGAGAGTTCAACTCACTGAATGTCTTAAATCTGATATTTTGAATATCATAATTCTTGATCTAGAATAAACACTAAGAAATTACACTAGTTTAAAATAGCTTCCGAAGATCCTGCATGTTATGCCTCCAGAGTACAAAAAATGATATATTTATAAAAGTAGCATCTGGTACTATTCAAATTATATGTCAGTATTCATTTGAGCAAGTAAAACATTTTATAGTAGGTACTTCTGGGTAGCAATGTACTTGACTTACTTAAATATTGTCCTTCAACTACATGTCCAGAAGTACCTACTGGTTAAAACTTTCATTAGAAGAACACAACCAGCTAAAGTCAAAATATGCATGTCTCCAGGGAGTGAGATTCCCTTTTTCCCCATGTAGAGGTAAATCTCCTACACCTTCTTAGTTATATATACAAACATCAAGGATAGCCATCTAAGCCAAAAAGAGAAATCTCCAAAAAGACAGAGAATCACTGCCTTCTTTTAGTAAAATGATACTGGTAATTATTTCTTATAAGAAAAAGCACTCAACAAGTTACAACTCGTCAATCATTGTGATTGAGCTGCAGTCTCCTTCCCTTCACACTCAAGCCAAATTAAATGTCTGCCCATAATGATTATAAGCATTTTATGAAACCAGGAAACTGTCATGGACAGGTTTGTCGGTCTGGACTGACTTTCTTGTAAGTTCTTGTCTGTACTTTGTGCATGCATAGGAACTGATTGTTCTTCACAAGGAGAGTAGCTGTGCTTATCTCTTTACATGAGCCATTTATAGTTCATGGGATTACCATGCATAATCACCAGTGGTTCTTCTGGGCACTATGTGTATACAGACTAATTTAATGAAATAACCATGCTCTGCTGTTTAACATGCATTTTGAAATAATAGGTTATGCACTTCAACATGTCCTACATTTAGCTTTGATACACAAAATGTGGGATATGCCTAGTTGTAACTGGTTTCATTAAAAATTGACTACATCTAAATGAATTATGCATACATAATACTTTATTAATAGTCATTGTACTCTGTGTGAAACTATATATATAAATGTGGAAAGATGCTGATTTGCTTATTTTTATAAATAATCTTGTGGTGTTCTTTGGTATATGTGTCTGGCTTGGCCTAAGTACTGTTTGGCGTGCATGCTATATATAATAGGTTTATGGGTAAATACTAGGCTATTACTTTACAGACTGTTTCTAGACTAGCCACTGATCAGAGGTAAGAATCAAGCCCTGTACCTTACATCTGTGATATTGACACCTTAAGCATTATGGCAATCCTCCCAATACGTTAAGTATTAATTAACTGCTATTTTTTTTTTAAATCAGAAATTCATTGTAACAATAATGTGTCACATCCCCATTACAGAAGTAAAATGTAATTACATAAAATATATAAATACTTAACAAAACAAACAAATGACAATAATTATTTTTATTTATTTGATGTGTTTACCAGTAAAGTCTGACTGGGATAATATCCCATGTTCAGTGGAGGCTGGGGGAGAAAAGATTCACATTTACATATTATGGTTACAGTTAAATAAAGTCTCGAACCAAAATCCAAACACAAGGCACACTAACACACAGAATAGGCTGTATAAACAAACGGCCACACAATAAATCCCAAAGGAAGCTGCTTTATTCATTGAATAAGGCAGCTTCCTTCAGGCTTTATTGTGTGGCCGTTTGTTTATACAGCCTATTCTCTGTGTTAGTGTGTCTTGTGTTTGGATTTTGGTTTGATGTTTTTTTTTTTGGCACATTTCCCTATTGAGTTAAATAAAGCCATTATAAAGCCTAATACAGAAGAATGACATACTAAAATAAGTAAAAAATCAGATTCAGTTCATGTAGCGTAAACTTATACATACATCATGCAAACATTTGGAAAGCTATAAGAAGCTGAAAAAGAACAATGTGAATAGCTAAAGTATTCACAAGTTGCAGTTCATAGAGACAATATTAAACACACTGAGTACACTCTTTGAAACATAGATGACTAATAACATTGACTAGGCAAAAATATATTTGTTCTTTGTCTAGGAAATAGATTTTACTAATTCTTGCTCTCTGAACATAGTCTAAGAATGCTGGTTATAGAAGGAAGGAGGGACTAGTTCAGCCTGGGGTAATACAGGAGCAGAGTCAGGTTTTATGTAGGTAATCTTTGTGTAGTTGTTTGAAGTTACAGAGGTTAGAGGTAGATCTAATTTGCAGGGGGGATAGAATTCCATTTTAAGCAACAACAAAGTATGAGTAAAGACTTTGGCCAGATGATTTGTGGGGTTTATATATGCTGAGAAAATGTTGTTCATTAGATTGAAGTAGTTTATTAGAATGATAGGAATGATGAATAGGAGCAAAGCAGGGTAGTCATAGACTTGGTGAATAATGTTGTGTATGGAGATAAACTGTATATAATCTCAGTGTTGAGGCAGTTCAAGCCAGTTCGAAGAAATAAAGGCAATACAGTCGTGGCTGCAGTATTGTTTCTTGTAGATAAATTTTGCAACCTTATCATAGCAAGCCTCCAGCTTGTTTTTAACTGTAGCCTGAAGGCTGGTTAGAATGGGTGGCCTGTATAAGAGAGACAGGAAAAGGTAGGTCGTGACAAGAGTGGTTTTGATGATGTTGCTAAGGAAGTTGTTATGTCTGTAGTGCTTTCCTAATCTTTGGTGAGTCTTTTTTATGTTACTTTGAACATGCAAGTCAAATTTAAAGTTATAATCTATAACCCCTCCAAGAATGTTTGTATGGGGTGTTTTCAGTTTCAGTTTTGTTTAGTGAAAATATTTTGCATAGTAGTTGGACATTATGGGACAATTTCTCAACTGAGAAAAACGCTTCTTGCATGATTTGAGGGAAATGAGGCAAACCATTCATTGCAAATATAAGTGTAGAATTATCATTACATTGTATAAGAGAGGCTGGACTTAAGGAGGTATAGAAATCATTGATAAAGATATTAAAGAGGAGAGGACCAAGACTACAGCCTTAGGGTATGCCAGTGGAGACTTGCAAGTATGGAGACAGAGTATTCTGCCATTTCAAAGACTGGAGCCTGTCAGTTAAATAGCTATTTAGCCAGAGTAATGAAGAAAGGAATAGTCCATGTTGAGTCAGTTTATACAGGAGTTTAGGGTGAGAAACTATAACAACAGCTTTTGATAGGTCAACAAAAGAGAAGGATACAAGTTTGTCCAAGTTCCTGTATTTGTTTATAGCATCAGTGAAGGAAAGGAGGGTAGTAGTTGTACTGTGTGTTGGGCAGAAACCATGTTGAGTGGATGTTAACAGTCATTGCTTTCGAAAATAGTCGAGAAGTTGCTTATGAAAACATCCTTCAAGAATTTTTGAGAGAGATGATAATATTGCAATAGGCTGAAAGTTTGATGCATCAGCCACAATGCCACCTTTATGAAGATCAATATTATACGATTTTTTCCACATTGAGAAGCATACTGCAGTGGTGGTGCTGCGTTAGCGTTGTTGCCTCACAGTTAGATGTTGCCCATTCGATTCTCAGTTAGAGCGCCTTCTGTGGGGCGACATGCATGAACGGGCGTTCCTTCATTGAAGGTTGTGTGTTAGGCCCGGCAAGCCAGCATGTAAAAACTTTACTGCCAATCATTAGCGGACCGGAGTTCCGCTGTGGTGACCCCTAACCGGGAAAAGCCGAAAGACACAAACAAACAAGAGTGCATAGGACTTCATATATTGATCTGTTGATAAGGACAGTGATTGGGTCAGCTGCAGTGGAGCAAGGCTTGAATTTAAACATATATTTTTTATCACTAATGTGGAGACAGGTTCTAAGTGGAAGTTGCTAGCAATAGATATAGTGAGTAAATTATGTTCAGGTGGAAATGTTGGGGGTAATAGAAGTGGTACTGTGCATTGTGTATGAAGAATGTAGTTTTTTGTCTAATCTATTGCTTGCTGAATTATTAGGACTGGGTGTTATTGAGGAAGTTGTGGAAGCACTGAATGGGGTGAAGAGTTTTTATTTAGGTTAGTAATGGTTTCTATGAAGTAGATATTGAATAGGATTGCAGTTTCTAATGGACAGCTATTATGAAAAGGGTTGGCTTCCTTGTTTGAACCCAGATGTAACAGGTTATGTATTGATGCCCAGAATTTTGGGGGTCATTTTGTGTTGAAGCTGTAGAATGCTATAACATATATATTTTTTTAAGGTTAACTTGTTTTTGCTCATATTGCACAATTCACTATAAAGCTGCAGGTTATAGGGAGTTTTAAGTTTAAGCCATTCTTTCCTAGCTTTGCCTCTTTTGGACATTGTAGATTTTGCCTAGACAGTGAGACACAGTGCATGGTTAATTTTCACTCATTTTGATTAATGGGGAGTAATTGTTTAAAGTATTTAAGACTTAGGTATTAAAAGTATGACTGCCTTATTGAGTGTAAGTGTTTTAGGACAGACCAATTAAAGACATTCAATGTATTGATGAAGGAGTCCTTACTGAATTTAGAAAAGTTTCAGGTTGTTTTAAGTTGTTAAGCATTGGGTTGGTAGGTGGCATTTCTATAGGTATACCGTCAAAGGTGGTTGCTTAGTGAATTCCTAGAGTTTCCAGATGTTGTAAATTTATTAGGGTCATAAAACAGTATCTGGCCAAGCATTGCACCTTTATTGTTGGTATAATTAAATCTAGTGTGAGTTTTGATAAGTTGTGTGTAAACATAAATGTTTATATTAGCTAAGGGAAAGTCTGATATAAGGCTTTGCCAATCAATATTTATATCCTCTAGTGTGATTTTTTTTTCATAAAATATATAATTAGTTGTCCAGGAGAAGATTTCTTCTAAAGTTGTTGTATTATTTCTAGGTGGGATATAAACTGTAACAAAACATAGCTGTTTTTATTGTTAAGTTTTTAGCAGTGATACTAGTATTTTGACCTTTTTGAATTCTGATGTGTGAACAGTGAAATATTGTATGAACTTGGATAAATCAAGGCTACCCCTCTTGCTTTCTTGTGGGGCCTATCAGCTCTGATAATACTGTAGCCTGCATGGAGTAGTCCAGAATTTTCAATGTTAGGCCTAAGCAAGTTTTTTATGATGGCAAGAATATCAGGGTTATACTGTGAATTCCAGATATGTACTTCCATAATATTGTTACAAATGCTACAGAGGTTGTTAATGACAATATTCTTTTTTTTTGGAAAACAAATGGGAGAATGATGGTGTGAGGGGTTTGATGTGCTATTTTTATTATTATGGATAGATGGTTGTTTAATGATGGGGCAGTGCAGCTGGGAAGAGATATAGTTTGAGGGGTAGTTGAAGGAAGGTTGGATAATTTACAGTTTTGTAGGAATGGTTATTTACTATTTAGATTAATTGGTGAGTTTTGGAGCCTGGATTTGGGTGGAAATCATCACACTGTGAGATTTTTGAGAGTTAGTGTATCGATTTAGAATGCACATTTAATTTTTTTGAGTTGAGTTTTGGTAGTGAAGTGTTTTGTGCTTAAAATAAAGACGATCCCCAGAATTCAGAAAGCAGCCATGCAGGAATAAGTTATTCCTGCATGGCAGGGACTGTCCCTGTTCAGAACAGCAGTGCGCCATGTATATTTATGAAGGCATGCTGCCATGTTCTAAAATGGATATGGTGCCATGTGCAAGTGCGGGGGGTGTGTCTGAGAGCAGAGCTCTCACAATACACACGCCCCCTGCACTCCAAAATTGCCTTTTGGCAAATAAAAATGAGAGAGAATGCTCGTAACACCCTAACCCATCAGGAAGACAAAAAATATATGTGGTCAAAGGCAAAAGGGACAATTGTCCCTACCAAACATACCTCTCAAATGTACAGAGTTTCACAGAATGCCCAGATGTTTGTCTCATATTTATGGTGCATTCCCCCTAAAATGTGTACCTGTCTTGCACATAGCTGAGGATTGAAGTAATTTAATAATGACAAAACATTTGAGTTTAAGACTCCACACATCCATCAGAAAATTCATGCTAATGTAAAACCTATTATTCTATCAACTTTTTAAGTTTGTAAGAGCAATGTTTAAAATCCGCCCCTATTTGTCCCCCTATCATTGTAGACTTTGTCCAGATATTTTGCTCTAAGTGGTTGAGAGGTATGCTACCAAGTGAAAAGTTATTAGAATAACACAGGCAGCATAAGCACATAGCACACACCTCCCAACCTGTCAGAGTAAGGAATGTGGACAAAGCCAAAAGGGACAATTGCCCCACAAAGCAGAAAGCTGATAAAATAACAGGTTTAGCATTAGCAGGGATATTCTGAAGGGTATAGATAAAATAACACAACAAAACTTTTTTTTATAAATGCGATAAAGTTTAAGCGTAGCTGTGCGGGTGTGCCTGTTGCTTAGCTATGCTTAGTTCAGCTTAAATAGCACAAGAAGTTTAATAGCAAGAGACATCCAATGCAAGCAGTATTGCAATAGTGTAGTGGTTAGAGTGTACGCTTTGCGAGCAGCCATTCCCAGTTCAATCACCACTGTAATCAACTTGCATTTTACATGTGAAAGCAGTCTATAAAGAACTTTTGTTAGTATTACCTACTAAATAACATATATTTGTTAACTGGAGTACTGCATTAGGTCCAGATGTGAGGTTTCCATTTAAAAACTTTGCGAAATCCCCATATAAACACAAGTTCCCCATACAGTACAGCCACACATGAATAAATGTAATGAAAGCACATTGGGGGACGTCAGGGACAGTAAACAAATTTATAATATGTAATGAATGATGAATCAGTGCTATACAGCAGATAGTCTATAAAATGAAAAATAAGCAATGCTAAGCATTGCACAGCTCTGCTTACCATATGTAAGCATTGTGTAAATATGACTGCTAAGCAATGAGTAGCCCAGCTAAGTGGATTTGCCCATTGGTAGACAGTGCTGAACCTGTCCCTTTAAGCAATGCCAACCTTAGCTAAGCAGGTTTGCCCATAGCTTAGCATAGCTCAGCATATTCAAAACCATCCAATCAAAGCAAAGGGTGGGAAATTGGCCATATTTAAATCCCACAGGCGGGAATACAGCTCATAACTGGTTGCAGCTTCCCACTGTAGGCAGGATGGCAGGAGTTGGAGAGGGATTGCACTTCCGGGTGCAGCGCTGGGGCATACAGGAGTCCAAGGTCATGGTAGGACTCCTGGTAAAAAAACATGATGAGAGACTGCTGCAGGGCCAATACCAGGGCTCCCAATATAAAGCTTATATATGAAGCCTGGGACCATCTCACCCGTGATTGCACCAGTGCCACTGGTATCCCTCGGACTGGTGAACAAGTCAAGCACCACTATACCACTATGCCGACTTGAAGAAGAGAAAAAGGGAGGTCTTGGACAAGTGGATCCAAGAAGCAATGCAGATGAGTGATGCCCCAGCAGTGTGTAAGTAGTCATACCATTACTGTTTACTAAAGTCCAGTGTGTGCATGTGATGGATAGGTATGCCTAAATATGTGTCTATTTCCTTTACAGCTGCAGCTGAGCGGGCTGTGGATCAGGAAGCCCATGCAAGTAGGCTTCAAAGGCTGCATCACAAGGCTGGTGAGTAACAAACCTGCTTGTAGTAGTCATACCAAATAAATATAAAGTAGTAGAAAGTCATCTGGCAGTATAAAAACTTTTGTATGGGTTGTACTGAATAAACCAGACAATATGACAGTAATAGCCCCATATAGGTCATATTTAAATAAAACTTCAACTACCTAGCAATAAAGCTCTAACTCCTGGACTGGTTGTGTTTACTCTGGTATTGTATGGCATTTATTACTGCATTCTCTGAATAGTACTGTATTAACCACTGTCACCAACACTGTGCTACATAAAAAAAAAACTGTCTAGGAATGTCTGTATAAGACTGTTGTAAGTACAAAATCAGATTGTACAACCAAGAGAGACTTAGACAGAAAACACTGACGAGGTTGACAGCAATATCCAAATAGCACACTCTACCGTGACTTAAATTGTTGTATTTTTAGTAGACATAGCCATGGTTCGAATCCTGGAAGTGGTAGTAAGCTGTATGCATAATCATACCTCTCAACTGTACAAATTTTTCAGAATGTCCAGATAATTGGCTCATATTTTCTGCCTGTTCCTCTGTCCCCCTGGCAAATCAGTGGGATGATCTCAGAATTATAGTCACAAAATAATGACATACATTTGATTTTCAGACCTCGAAACCTTCAGAAAATGTATATTAAAACAAATCATGTCACTCATGCAACTCTCCAAGTTTATGACAGCAATATTCAAAACAAGTCCCTATCTGTATCCCCATGTTGTCAAGCTTTGTCAAGAGTGTGTGCATTAAGAGATTGAGAGGTATGTGCATAATATTAACTGGAATCTGGGAATATGTGTAGAAACAGTCAGATAGTGTTAACAAACATTCCCTCCACAGGTCTGTTGGATAAGAAAACTGTGCCTACCAATAGAGATTTAAATCTTGGATTGGTAGTGTTTACTCTGGTATAGTATGGCCTGACATGTAGCATTCAGTAACATCTGATATCAAAAAAATACATCCGCGGTGGTAGTGCTGCGGTAGCGTTGTCGCCTCACAGTAAGATGCTGTCCGGTTCAATTCTCAGCTAGACCGTCTTCTGCGTGGAGACATGCATGAATGGGCGTACCTTCGTTGAAGGTTGTGCATCAGGGCTGGTAACTCAGCATGAAAAAATCAACTACCAATCATTAGCGGACTAAAGTTCTGCTGTGGCGACCCCTAACCAGGAAAAGCCGAAAGACACAAACAAACTGTTGTGTTAACCACTGTTTCTGACACTGTGCTACATAAAAATATTTGTAGGAATGTCTGTGTAAGACTGTTGTAATTACAAGGTCAGATTGTACAACCAATAGAGACTTAGACAGAAAACACTGAACAGATAGACAGTAATAACCAAATAGCACACTCTACTGTGACTTAAATTGTTATATTTTTATCAAACACAGCCATGGTTCGAATCCTGGGAGTGGTAGTAAGCTGTATGCATAATCATACCTCTCAACTGTACAGATTTTTCAGAATGTCCAGATAATTGGCTCATATTTTGTGCCTGTTCCTCTGTCCCCCCTGGCAAATCAGTGGAATGATCTTAGAATTGTAGTCACGAAATAATTACATAAATTTGATTTCAGACCTCAAAACCATCAAAAAATGTATATTAAAACAAATCCTGTCACTCATGCAACTTTCCAAGTTTTTGACAGCAATATTCAAAATATGTCCCTATTTGTACCCCCATGTTGTCAAGCTTTGTCAAGAGTGTGTGCTTTAAGAGATTGAGAGGTATGTGCATAATATTAACTTTGAATCTGGTAATATGTGTAGAAACAGTCAGGTAGTGTTAACAAACATTCCCTCCATCGGTCTACCAGGTAAGATATGTAAGGATTTAGCTATAAGAGAGTTGAATCATACACTGTGTACAAACATACCACTGCCCAAATCAAGGCCATAGGGTATTGTAATAATACCTGTACCTTAATGATTAGAGCAATGATCATTAACGTTGTGAGTACTACAGGGATATATAAGTTGTTAATTGACACATCTCTCCCCCCACCATAGTAATAATACCTGTACCTTAATGATTAGAGCAATGATCATTAAAGTTGTGAGTACTACAAGGATATATAAGTTAATTGGCATCCCCCACCATATCTGCAACAATAATCTAAATGCACAAATCAATGGGTATGTTTACACCAAACCTGCTGTTGGGACATATGTCCTATAAATATTGAAATGTGTTTCTATTAATGTTCCATGTTGAAATACTATCATTGTTGGCCTGTTGCTATCAATGTAACCTGCATGCCATTGTAATGGCCACTGTGGTTCCATATTTGCATGTGCTCTGTTTGCTATGCAGCTGTTCCAAATC
>NC_056733.1:445612266-445634766 GCF_019279795.1 Protopterus annectens | reverse complement strand
CCCTACTGTTGAATGACTGTGCTTCATGATATGTTTGAGAAAACATCACACATATCTGCAGACATGCATGTCTACATATATACAGACACACACACACACACATATATATATATATATATATATATATATATACATATATATATATACACACACACACACACACACACACACACACACACACACACACACACACACACACATGCACACACACACACACATATATATATATACGTGTATGTCTACATATAAACACACACGCAGCTATATATATATATATATATACACACATTTTCCCTACTGTTGAATGACTGGGCTGCATGATATGTTTGAGAACACATCACACATATCTGCACCTCAAATGACTTACTAGTAAATTGATGTGGCTATGGTGTGCAGGGTCCTGGGTTACACACTTGCAAGGGCTGATAATGTATTTGCTGGCCAGAACAAGGGCTGTTGGATAAAGAATGATTAAGGCACCTGTAAGCATTTCTAAGCGAGTGCGAAATGGACAGTTATGTATGGTGTTAAATTTATGTTGGTGACAGATTGCCCTTTTTTTAAGGTGAGATTGGGATGTTGGGGAAGGATAGTAGGTATATTTGGGGAGGTAGACAGTAATCCAAAAAGCCGCTGACCGTCCTGTACTCAAAAACTTTTATTCGAGAAACCACAACAGTTAAGCGCTTTCGTCAGCAACCACAGGCTTTCTTCATCAGAACTGAGATAAAACAAAAACATGTTTAATTTATAGCATAAAAGCATCACCTGATTCAATTAAACAATCAAGTAAATAGTTCTATATGCTTAAAGTGCCAAGTGGCACTTTTTTGACAAAACTTAAAAACTTGCCTTTTGATGAAAATGTTAGTTTTCTAACTGTGGATGTTACCAACTTGTTTAACATCATACCACACTCTTTGGGTTTGGAATGGTTTGAAGAATTCTTGTTGTGTAATTTATTTGATAATAACCAGGTTTCTGTTTTGGTAACACTTATGGAAATTATTTTAAAGTTTAACTGCGTTTATTTTGATGGACAGTTTTTTTGTACAGAAGAGTGGGGTGGTTATGGGGGCCTCATACGCCCCCATTTTTGCAAACATTTTATGTACATGTGGGAGAACAAATTTCTCTTGCATTCTTCTTTTTCTAGTCATTGGGCTCTGTATGTATGTTATATTGATGATTTATTCTTTGTCTGGAATGGTGATCCAGCAGAAGTGTCCCATTTTTGACCTATATCAACAGTACAACACAGTTTTTAAGATTTACTTCAAAGTATAGTGTAGATGAAATTCACTTTTTGGATGTTACTATAAGAAAGGATTTGACCAACGCTTCCTTTGTTAGTGACTTGTACAGGAAGCCTACATATAGCAACAGTCTATTGCACTATCAGAGTAGCCACCTGGAACATGTCAAGAAAGGAGTTGTTAAAGGTCAGTTTATTAGAATTTCATGCATGGTTAGCAGCACTGAAGATTTTCATACTCAGATTAATTGTTTAAAGGGTATATTTTTGGCTAGAGGATATCCTCTGGAATTAATTGACAACGTCATTAGTGAGGTTTCAAATATGACACTAGATGGGAAAATGTGCCCGTTACTTTTAGACAATACTTATGCAGTGAATACGACTAAAAACACCGCTCTTGCGGAAATAGACTATGAACAAGTTTGTTCCTTCATTACAAATTTCTCTTTAGATCACAATGAGATATACAGTAGTTTAAAGAAGTATTGGATAATTTTTTATGGACAAGATACTATCTTGAATAAGGTTGGTGTATACCCTAGAGTTGTTTACAGAAGAGGGGCTACCATCAAAAATTTACTGGAGAGGGAATTTCATCCCATTACAAGTAATGGTGGGTTAGGCACCAGGAAGTGTGGGTTTTGTTCACAATGTTCTTACATTTTGAACACAGACAAGATTATTATTAACCACACAGTTATTAAGTCCAAGATTTTCTTGCATCACTGCAGGAGTTATTTATGCAGCTTTGTGTATTAATTGTAAGGGGTTCTACAATGGTAAAACCAAAAGGCACTTTAAAGATAGGGTATACGAACACCTTAGGGCTATAAGAACCCAGAACAACACTAGTGCTTTATTGAAACACATCAATAAAAACCCTGGACATGATTTTAGATTTTGTGTCATTGAAAAAGTCCCACAGAACTCTAGGGGTGGACCATGGGAAGATTGTCTTGAATTTAGAGAATTGTTTTGGCAGATTAAATTAGATGCCACTACCTTCCCTGGCTTGAACAATGCAACACATTTAACTAGCCTACTTAAATTGTGAGCATATGAAATTTAAAGTTGTTCAATTTTTAATATATTAATTTCCTATTTTATTACCTACTGCTAATTTTATATCAAGTTATTTTTAGTGTGTAGAGTTGTTTGTGTTTATATACTATGTTGTTTTTTATGGCTATGGCATTTTTTATTGCACTTGGCACTTTAAGCATATAGAACTATTTACTTGATTGTTTAATTGAATCAGGTGATGCTTTTATGCTATAAATTAAACATGTTTTTGTTTTATTTCAGTTCTGATGAAGTCAGCCTGTGGTTGCTGATGAAAGAGTTTAACTGTTGTGGTTTCCCGAATAAAAGTTTTTGAGTACAGGACTGTCAGCGGCTTTTTGGATTTCTGTCAAGTTTTCTGTTAGTTCTTGGTTTCATATTAGAAGAGGTAGGTTGGGTCAGAAGACAGACAAGACAGACAAGACAGCATACAGGGGTGTTATATGACACATGTGGTGGGTAAACACCTTGGATGGGGAGGGGTGTTCGGAAATCGGAAGCCCATGAGCCCCCAAATGGAAACAGTGGGACTGAGGTCCCCACCCACGGGCAGTCACCATGGCACTTTCACGGCCCTGAAGGTGGCTGTGCTAGGGACTGAGCAGGAGGGGCAGGTTGACCCTCTAATTGTATCACGAGGGCCGCAAAGTGATGTAGCAGATCCCCCAATTCTCTGTGGAGCTCCCTATGCACCAGACTCTGGACCTGACTTCAGGTGACAATATCCTGTCTGTGTGCTCTGCCAGGGGGGACAAACACTATCCTCTGAGATGGTTCCACCTAAAGGTAGTGCAGGATCAGCAGATGTGGAGGTCCCAAGTTGGTTCCCAGATGGAACATGAATAGAAACACATTTCATTATTTGTTGCACAATAGGATATATGTCCCAACAGTAGGTTGGGTGTAAACATACCCATTGATTTGTGTGTTCAGATGATTGTTGTAGATATGGTGGGGGGGAGAGAGATGTCAATTAACAACTATTACATCCTTGCAGTATGATGTCCTAAGACCTTTTTTCCTGTCTATGTCTTCCAGGCACCATGTCATGGGAGCATCTCCCTGCTTATACTCACAGGAGAATGAAATATTAATTAACTACCTCTTGCATCACCACAGAACCATCTTTGGGTATACGGCCCATGACCTGCAGGACAGGACTGCCCTGTGGAACGAGCTCATCCAGAGGGTAAACGATGTTGGCCTGCATAACTGCAGTTATGAACAGGTGCAACATCATTAAAATGACATCATCCACCATGCCTGTCAGCATGCTGCTGCAGTTGTGAGGGACCAGCTAGCCACAGGTGGGGGTCATGCCATCCAGCCACCACTGACACATGCTGAGAAGCTCCTCGCCAGCCTTGGGGCACCCACCCACCAGCCAAGCAAAGAACCTGATGATAGCATTGTGCAGGTGGGTACTACCCACACAGTGGACGAGGAGCATGCAGGTAAGGTCTGAGGGCACATTAGTAGACCACTGTTGCTTATCCATCTTTATCTGTAAAGTATCTTCATGAATATGTCAGATAACATAGTCTGTTGTTGCAGTGTAGTAATCAACAGATGCGCATAATCTCTAGTATTGTGGGTTTGTACTGTTGATGTACTGAAACTCTGCTCCCACCCTGTACCAATGCCACAGGTGTGGCTAGTGACATTACATTTCTCTCACAACTATGTAGGGCCATCTGGTATACCTCTGGGGCAGCAGCCTGTAGCTGGTGAGTATGGAGGTCTTTTGTTCAGGTTTGCCAATACATCGACCATGTTATGGCCATGGTATTTGCCATGTACACATTTAACACACCTTCCCATAATGCATGCTGTACATGTTCACTTATTGCTGCTGTTAACTGCACTGCATCAAAGTGGTCACCATGGTGGCATATCTGAAGGGTATGTAAGAGCCCTGCAATATAACTAACAACCTGTCAGTGCAAGATGTGTGGACAGAGATTAACATAATGCTGGGACAAATGGCCAATAGTAGGGACATGTCTGAAACATTACCCTTATTCAGTGGCTACAACAGTGTATATACCACTATTACAATGGCAACTGTTACAGATCTACACAACGGCATATCGCAATACCACATTCCACAACTTTTACAACCTGTAATGTGATCCTAACATGAGCAATGAATTTGTAATATGGAATCCTATGTTAGGACAATAAATATGGGGAATATATACCTTAACAAACACTGGAAGCATATGTGTGCACACACTCCAAATAACATATTGTGGAAGCAGCTTTTGAGGTACTTACAGCATTCACTCTTCTTGAGTATGCACCTTCCATGAAGTACAGGTCCTCAATGTCACACCAAGTAATGGTCTGCTGTCCAAGAAGTATGTCCATGACATTTGTCCACTCACCTGCAACAAAGGCAGCCATGGCTTGCACACATTTTACAAACCATGGAATGGATCCCATATCCAAAAGGTAGAACTCAGGAGTGGGAGACATAGCCTTACCTCACCATTGCATATACCATGGCAAAAATTGCAGACAGTCATGTATGTGACTATGAAGTATGGGACAACATTAATGTAGAAAATAAACAGATGCCCCTCCAAGAGGGATGACAACACATGTTGCATAACATCAAATCTTCCAAAGGCATGTGTTGCAATGTATAATGGTGCACTGAGACCAAGGCTGAAACCTACAGATAGTATTAATAAAGATATATGTGCTGCACAAGCAACACCTCACTCCACCTCAGGCCCACCATCCCCATCTGTATCTTGCTGGTGCCAGTGTACATGTTTAGGTTTGCTGTTCATTAACAGAAACTAGGCTGGTAGATATGGTGTTCTGAATTTTGGACATTGAAAAATGACACGTGTGGCCCATAGTTGTCAAGCATCTGCAAAAAGGCTGAGGATGGGGAGGGGTGTCATCCTGAAACACAACAGTGAACTGAATCATACATCCAAAGCTCACTAAGAATGGCTATATCTGAACACAATCAAGGTCATGAATTGTGCCAGACATAACCCTGACTCCACAGGAATAGTGAAGACACTATGTGACCTCCAAGGGCTGTGCACATGAGCTGACCTTGCAATCTGGCAGAGTTGTGGGACGTTTGTAGGGTGGAGTGACCAAATAAAGGGCAAGTGAAGATGGGCCATGCTAGTATACACCTTCCATGAATAGTGACTGCTGTAGTTCACTTAACAGGTGCTGCAACAAACCATCATGTTAAGGGTTCCCACACTTATTCAACCCACATATTGTATGCATCTCAATCAGCATCTGCACAACTAACACATTTGTTTGATACTGTATTTGATTGCACAGGTCATATGTCACATATAAGATGTGTGTAATGTTAACATATGCAGTATTGTGGCCCCATTGCATATCAGGGATGAGGGTGGCATATAAATAAGGGTGTGTACACTCTTCATAGTCACAGCAAGCTTTGTAGGTTATCAGTGTAATTGGATACATGCACTGCTGATGATGAAATCGGCAAATCAGAGGTCAGGCATTCACTATTGAAATCTGTCCTCATATCATCCCAGGTATGTGTCAGGCAAACACATAGAGGCTGTGAGCAAAAGATCAAACATAACTGCCACACACAGCAGCAGCCTTAGGTCAGCTGGTGCCCTAGGCAAAAGGGCTACACAGCACCCCCCCCCACACCACCCAGGTGCACCCATCCTGGTCTACCTACACCAAATAAATACTGGAAAAACACCTCTGCAACAGTGGCACCCTAGGCAGCCACCTAGTTGGCCTATGCCTAAGGCCGACTATGGCCACACATATACACATTCAGCAATGGTATGTACACTTGTGAAGTATGGTGCACATTACATGACAGGGTGCTTAACAGGTGCACAGCAATACTGTGTACATGGGTGCAGCGTGTTCCAGGGGAAGAGGCATCACCTACTAACACAACTCATGCATCACAGAGATGTATAATGTTGGTAACAGGGATTGAGTATAGCTGCAGTGCATGCTGTTGAGTGTCATATGTCATGCATATTGACAGTTGGGTAATGAGAGGTCTGTGTAATATCTTTGTGCCATCTCACCTGTAAGTGTGTGTGTGTGTGTGTGTGTGTGTGTGTGTGTGTGTGTGTGTGTGTGTGTGTGTGTGTGTGTGTGTAGAGGTAAGCAATGACGTAAAGGTCTTAAATTATGTTTTTTCTTTCCCCTCACAGGAGGCGAGGTAGGTCAGGGTCCTTCCTGCAGGCAAACTGATGTTAGTGCCCATACAGACTCTAACAATGATGATAAGTATTGTGAGACACAGGTGGGGTTGTCAGGGGCTGAAGCTTTGCCATCAGTTGGCATCCCACTGTAATCCACCCCATTTCCACACACAGTCACATTGCCTATATATACCCCATCACCAGTGGCTATAGATGAGGGACAGTTGGCGGGTGGTGGCATGGCACAGGCCAGTGTGGTGACTATGGCAAGTGTGCCTGTACACAGCAGCCATAGCTGGATGACTGGTGAGATACCACACAAGCAGATATATGGGGGTGCTGGTAGGAGGGCTGCTGGCCATCATGCCCCTGGCAGAAGTGCCACAGCAGGTGTCACCAGATGCATGTTTCGGGCCATCATGGAGGCACAGGCATGTGTGGAATCTTATACCAGACAGAGTCTAAGGCTCCAGAGGGCTGCTCATTCTGCTGAACTTGACAACATCTGTGAACTTGCAGGTGTCCACCGTTATTTTGCAGAGGTCCTGGATAGATTGTTGGGTGAGATGGTGGGAATCCCCGACCATGCAATGTTTGTGTTAGAGCATATGGTGAGAATAGGGTTACAGCCACATGGACATAGGTCAGCAACACCAACAGGTGGAGGTCTACGTGGAAGTGCAACAAGTCACAGCCACTCCCGTAGTAGCAGTACCAGCACTGCAGGGGGGGTTCTGTCCACACCACAACATAGCAGGCCATGTGCACGTGGCCCTGGCCAGTACCAACAGGGACCCGGATCCAGCGAACATATGTCATCATCAGGGGAGAGTACCATATCTTGGCTTGTGCCTGGTAGTGCCGGTGGAACCCCTGGCAAGCACAGTTCTCGGAGATGGTGAACTCCACACCCTACCATGTATAGTCTGCAGCTGTCCAACAAACCATGTATAGGGCAGCCACATGGCAGAACTGTGTGCATACACACAAACACACACACACACATCACCAACACAGCTAGGGCACCTCCATACCTACACACACCACAGCTGCACAGCCCAATTTATAACAAAACCCTCTAACACACAGACATGATGTCAAATAAATGGTTCAGCATAGGTCTCTGGCAACCCACAACACACCCTGTGCATATGATGATACCTGTGCCACATCCCTGTCATCCATACCATAGATGCAGGGACAGGGTAATATGGTTCTGATGCACAGGGTGAATGTACTAAGGTGTAACAATGTAATGCTGTGTAACATGTTTTCAGCTGGAAAGATTAATGCTTACATGTCAGGAAGGGTACCTGTCCAGCCATGATGCGTTATAGCTGTTATTAACACTGACTGATTGTGGTCTCCATAATGTATTCAGTTTGTGTTGTAGATGGCTATGTGTCAGCAGGATGTTGATCTGCAGTTGTTTCCTACAAGGGGTATGCCACTGTGGTGACACATTGACTGTGTCATATTCAGCTGAACACAAGTAACAAGTCTGTATAACAGTTGCTGCATGTGCCACATGGCTGCTAGGTCTGAGGGGTGTATACAGGTGAGTGCATGGTGACTTATGTCAGCAGCCCTTCTACAGTGGACAATAGTACTAAGACAAAATAGGCCAAACATCACATCAGAAAATAATCAGTCTGCTAGTTTAATGTCATAGACGATGGTACTGACAGAGTATATGTCCTCTTCCCCAATGTAGTGCAATCCTGGAGTTGGTAAACATAGGTATGCTGGTGTGGGTGGCACAGCCCTCCACTTTGGAGGGTGTGGGGTGGCATAGAATCGCACATAGTGTGATTGACAACTACTTAACCTGTTAACATAAACTGCACAGTAAACCAAACAAAAGAGGATAGGCACCCAAAAGAAACATCTGTAATCTACATGAAAAAGGTACCTCTGAGCCAAAGATAGTACGAGGTGCTGGAATAAGCCAGTTTATTCAATAAGCACAAATGTAGAAAACACAAACATTAAGGAATTGTCATTGAGGGCATTTACACATCTACTACTAGTTTTGATGGAATGAATTTCCACAAGATGATTCCTTTGAAATGTTAGCTTTTGCCAGTCATTTCACAGACAGATGACCTCCTGGGACATGTATTTTCTGCAAAACTGAAGTAGATCCCTTCACATACACACACACTTACTTGGCTACATTGAGAGTAGTACTCCTACCTAGGTACTTATTGCTACTAATGTGTTTACCTTAATTGTACACACCACACAGATTTTAGGATGAGGTGTGTCCTGAGTCTCTTGTTAAGTGAAGAACATCGCCAGGCCTTGTACAGTATGGTAATGGGGGATGTACTGGGTGTTAATGAAGAATACCTAGTATGACATAATGTCATATACACATTGACAAACACATAACAGTCATGGACAGATCTGAGAGACCTGGGTTTATCAGTGCTAACTACCTTGTCAGTGAGTCCATTCTGTTACAGATAATTTGCACACAGTACATGATTCAAAGGGCTGGATAGTGTAATCAGTTACCTCTATGGTTGATGGTGACAATGGTCCTCATAAAGTGGACCTTCGGATATGTACTGGGGGTTCCATGGTGTAAAGACAATATACCCAGCATCCACACCCCACATTGGATACTTTACTCACTGAAACCCATGATAATACTCTGACAAAACCACAATCACACATTGATCAGGACTGCAATACATCCCCTTGTCTCTCTCAGCAGTGCTACTACAGGGATATGCATTTATTGCACATGCCACAGGGATATTAGCATGATGGTTTGTCATGGATCCCCTAATTTCAGCAAATCACTATCCCATACACTGTATGGCAAGTTGTATTGTATTTGGACAATGTGGTTTCAGAATGCTGTATCCTACAAATATAAGCACTTGCACACATGCACACAGTTGCCAGGACACAGAGGGTAACCCATGCCTATCTACCCATTTGTACAACAGTGTTCTGCTGGTACTGCAAGCTCCAGGTATCCCATAGGATGAAGAGTGTAACAAGGTACATTTAATGTCCATTACAGCAGCAGCCATTTCTAACTATGGCAATGGGGAGTGTAGCGGGTGTGAAGGCCCTCAGGGTATTATCAACTACAAGGTTACAAACCACAGACACTGTTATTCTCAGTAATGAACACTGACACATTTGTCTGTACTGGGGTCCATAGGTGAAGGTGTTCCTAGGTGTGTACCAAGATATTCTCCATGGAGAGATGAGAAGAGTAGGGGATGTGGGTACAGTGATATCATGCCACCTGACATTTGTCAGCAGGCCATCTATCAACTGATGCCACATGAGTGATCCTCAGTGTGACAGTTAAATGCAACATCCAGTCATCTGGTTGTCTCTTGCAGAGAGCCACTGAGGTGCTCCAATTGACATGTATGCAACATATATTACATAACATGGCCAGTGTCTGGGTTGAAGACCTGTACCCAAGCATGTTCTGTTGACTGTGGTAGTCTAGTTGAGGTATCCATGGCATGTGGTGCATACAGGGTGGGGTTTCCTAGCTGTGGCATTCATAACACAGCTTGGCAGACATGTCAGTGTCAGTCAAGCATAGATTGCCTGTAAGCAGCCAAGATGGATACCTGACATCTGCACATCTGTACAGAGGACAGAAAGAAATCAGCTAGCTAACAGGTTATGCATTAGGATGAATGTTTTGACAGATAGATGTCTGACACTGATAGGTATGCCATTACTACATGACAACAGCCCTCAATGACATGTCCTACACACATAGTAGTCTACAATTAATATCCACATATCAGATCAATATCCAGTAGCAAATACTAAATAACACACAGCTCACACACCAAGAACACGATAGTCAGTACTCAGAGTCCAACTTTGCATGCAGGGGTGTATGGTTCCAGTACTACAATCTGCAATCTACTCTTACTTGGGAAAGCACTGTTAACAGTAGTAATGTAATGATAAAATACATGCAAGTGTGACTGCATATAACCTGGGATACTACCCATGTATAAAACACATACAAACAGAAAAGATTGTTGTACTAGCCATATATACTCAGGTGTCCCATACAGTATACTCACACCCCTTGCTACTGTAATGACAGCACATAGAAGCATGTTATGTACATATAATTAAATGCACTTATTAAAGATGTCATTACCCTGCTATTTTCTCAGTCTGAAATGTGATCACTGGTTACCAAGGCAACTTGTGCTGGAATATAGTAAGTGTTGGAATCCTGTGTGTTTTCAGGATTTTGAACTTTCAGGATTTTGGTCTCAGGATTTTGGTCTTCATGATTTTGGCCTTTCAGGATTCTGTAGTGCTCCCATGTGTGTATGTGTGAGTGTGTGTGTGTGTGTGTGTGTGTGTGTGTGTGTGTGTGTGTGTGTGTGTGTGTGTGTGTGTGTGTGTGTGTGTGTGCATACATGTATATATATATCTATATATATATATATATATATATATATATATATATATGAATATGTGTGTGTATATCTATCTATCTATATATATATATATATATATATATATATATATATATATATATATATGAAAAACACATATGCCCATAACATGTAGTGGCATCATACCTCAGCACCAGTAGTCACAGCCTCTTAGTGCAAGGGGATGTCATATAAGTATTGCAGGTATAAATGTAGAATGTTGCTACAGTAACAGGGCTTGTGTTAACAGACATGTTATGTGGGAAGTCACTTCTGATACTGACATGTACACCATCAGTTACTGACAGACTACATAAGATCATCATAGTGAAGTACCACACAAATCATAGTAATGATCCTGTAGAATACAGCAGAGATATGACCAAAAAATGTGGACAGTCTGACACAATCTGGTCAGTCCAGAGGTATACACAGAACTCTTTAGTGTAAGACATGTGACCAAGCCTGACAAAGTGGATGTTTACAGCCATATACATGGGAATATCACTAAAATACTGGAAAAGATAAGCTCACACAGTTTATGCATTCACACACTCCTGTCTGTCCTAACACATATTAACTGGAGGAGCAAAGGTCCCAAGGCCACATACTTCCCACTAGTTACTAACATACATCTTTAGAGCATCCCACTGCTTTGTCAGAAATACACAACATTTATGGTGGCCAGGAACAGTACATCTGACAAATATCTGGACATAACATCACACTAGGTAAATACACTGAGCTGCTAGGCATGTCACAAATCACTGTGCAAACTACAGGCAGGCTGCCACAACACTGACCCAAGTTTCATATTGGGGAATACACATGTACTTACAAGTATAGCAGGCACTACAGGCATGTAACAGCACAGAGTAACAGACACCAGTGTGAAAGTGCATACACACAAGCAATCTGAACACAGTTACAGTCACATTATGGTAAGCTTAATTAATATTACAGTATATGGGCTGTGTGAACAAAACCACCCTCATATGTGCCGCTCACACACTAACCCTACATATACTGGGCCAATACACAGTGTAGTCTGATTTCTGACTGTGGAATGGGACATGTGTCAGTCTGGCCCTACATATATGTACACTGATAGGGTCCATAAACTGGAGCAGCATGCAACATCAGATAGAACAGGACCAAGAACAATGACATCTACCACAGTCTATACACAGGCCAAGTAACATATTCACTATACACACTCTGTCAACAATCACCATAAGTACACAGACCTCACTACTGTGCACACTACAACAGAATGTCCAGGGTTTGTCCTCAAATATAAGGCCTACTATACATAGCATGTCTAGCAGTCTGATATCTCACTGGCTTGTTATCAGGTATGATGTCAGTAAATAATGATGTACTGTACATATGCACCTCTTACTGCATGACATATGGACAAAGGGTGACAGACTTGGGGGACGGAGGCACAAACACAGGACCAATGTTGACAGATTGCAGTGATAAACTAAGAAATTTACTGGTGTAACAGGGTTTGTTGTGACATATCTCTTCTGAGGGATATGAAGTCAGTAACTCACATGGATGTCACCATGTACTGACTGCAATCATCAGAGTATGTTACTGCATTTCTAAAGATTGGAAATGTGTGAGTAATGCAACACATGCAAGACTCCAAACTATGGCCAATCTGCAGATAGCCCTACAAGTGAGAGTTTCCTCAACCAGATAACACTGTCATGCCAGACTTTAAATAATGTAGAACAGCCATATCCACACAAACCCTGTTAAACCAACATTACTTCAAATGTAGAACAGCAATACTTACATTCTTTCCCCATGTCTGGAACATCCCCCTCCTGTTTGTTGAACTTTCTTTACAGTGTATGTTGTAAGAGGTATTTCCAACTACCCTCTGTGATGCTGTTTGTCAAACACCCACATGAAGTCCTGCTCACAGTGAAGGAAATGGGCCAAAACCAGCATGAAGTGCTTAGTTATAGGAGTGTGTTTCCATGCAATTGTCTATAGGAATGATACCACAGCTGTTCCACATGCAATTAACAAGTGGGGGACTGCAATTCGTGCACAGGCCATCAGCTGATCATGAGCATTACTTACGAGACTCAAGCTGCTGCCTATGCAAAACAGATGTACTTTTCCACATCCACTAGAGAGGGAGAGAGAGAGAGAGAGAGAGAGAGAGACAGAGAGACAGAGTCAAAGTAAGAAAGGAAGGGAGTATGAGAGTAAGAGCCAAGCATGTGTGTGTATTATCCATGGGTGGAGAGTGGTATCTGGGTATTATAACAGTTGCCTATATTGTTTACTACTCCATACTGTGACATAGTAATTGCACATGGCTGTACACATTTATGGCTGAGGATTGGCTACAACAACCTCTATAGTGTTTGAAAACTGTTGACCTTGTAATGTGGACAATGGGAAGTATAGGTCCTCAGTATAATGATGTAGCAAAACCCACACTGTAATGGATTGTGTCATTACACAATCACCCCAACACCCACACAGGATACTGATGACACACAGACTTACCAGTACTGAGTCTCAAACCCCTACCTGACTATGTATTGCTATTATGGTGTTACACAGTTATTGCATGCACACGGAGCTTACATGTTGGATAGCTGTTAACAAATACACACCCACACTCTCTTAGGGAAACACACACATTATCACAGTTGGCAGGATCAGGATTAGAAATCCTACCTAACTAGTTTATTACACTACAGTATAAATCAGTTATCACAAGCGCCACAGAGCTTACATGGCTAATACATGGCCAAAGGGCTATTTTAAGGTGAATGACATCAGTGAGCATGCTAAAGTAGGGCAATGGGAGGTATAGTGAGTGCGAATGGCTTCAAAATCATTAATCTCCACACACACACACACACACACACACACACACACACACACACACACACACACACACACACACACTTGCCAGTACTGAGATTCATAGGTTCATTGCTTCACAGGTGTGTAGTATGTGAGTGGGCCTGAAGGCTGTCAAGGCTAGGTAAAGGGAATACCTTGACATCAGGCCACATGACAATGGTCTGCAGTGTGGCTCAGAGGTGTAGTCCCTGGAGTGGTCCGCACAGGTGGGTATTGTATTCACCATCCACTCATTTGGGTTCCTATTGTGGGTGGCTAGTGATGTGCACTGTTTCCCATGTATGTGATCTATATTCCAAAACATGGACAGTGTCTGGGATGTGCACATGTCCTACAAGCATGTTCTGTGATGTGTGGAAGTGTACTTGAGGTCTCTGGGGCAGGCTGTGTGGACAGATTGTTATCTTCTGATGTAGTAGTCCTGACCTCATTTGGTGAGACCTGGCTATGGAACCAAGGTCATGCTTGCACCTACATTGACAGCATGATACAGGTATTCAGTGGAGTTAGTGGCATCTGTCCAGACAGGGCATGTGTATAATGCATGGTATTCCCTTTGTGGGTCACATTTGCAGACTCTTCAGTTATTGCAGTTGTCCAGTGGAGAACATAGCAAAAGGACCACTGTAAGCATTTATTTGCCTACTAGGGATGGAACAGGGTGCCATGTCCTTTTACTTGCTGGATAACACACACTCAGTCAGACGTAACACATCACAGTACTTTCTGATGTCAGTGCCACTGTTATGGTCAACAGGCACGTAGTACACTGCAATCTTACCATGGTTACGATCTGTGAGACAATATGCAGGGAACTACCAATATAGTGGTTATTGCCTAGCCAAGTGTGTTTGTGTATGAGACATGGGTGGAGAGTGTTCTCTGAGTAATAGAAGGGTTGTCTGTATTGTTCATCAATCCATAATGTTGCTTGTAGGGCTATGGATTGTCTACACCAGCCTCTCTGCTGTTTGACACCTGTTGTCCTTGTAAAGTGGACATTGTGACATATACTAGGTCCTCAACATAATAATTTAGCAAA
Source organism: Protopterus annectens (assembly GCF_019279795.1). Taxonomy (NCBI): domain Eukaryota; kingdom Metazoa; phylum Chordata; order Ceratodontiformes; family Protopteridae; genus Protopterus; species Protopterus annectens. Next base: position 445,619,871 of record NC_056733.1, on the reverse strand, counting down.
ACCCACACCACACTGCATCCTGTTATTACACAATCACTCAACCTCCATGCAGGATACTGATGGCAGATACACACATACACAAACTTGCCAGTACTGAGATTCAAACCCCTATCTAGCTATGCATTGCTACTACAGTCTACCACATTTATCTCACGGGCTGCAGAGCTTATAGGATGGATGTTGTCCCTAGGTACTTCTAAAGTGAGGAACATCACCAGCCCTTGTAAATACTGGTATTGGGTGATATAGTGGTTAAGAAATCCCAAAAATAATTTTACCCTAAACACACATTTATCAGGTATGAGGGTCAAACCTCTATCTAACAATTTTTATGGAACATGTTAAGCATTTACCATATGCACCACTGACCTGACATGGTTTAGGGTTGGCAATAGGTACTTCGAAGATGGATGATACCTGCAGAACTGCTAAAGTCAGGCTCTGAGATGTGTACTGGGTGTAAATGGGGCCAAACTCTTTAAGGTACACACACAAACATTTGCCACAGATGAGATTCAAACACATACCTGTGTAGTTATTGCTACTACATTGTTCCTCATTTATGGCATGCACCACAGAGCTGATAAAGCTAGCCCTTGTCCAAAGGGATATTTCAAGGTGACTGACATCAGCAGGCTTGCTAAAGTAGGGCAAAAGGAGGTGTTGTAACTGTGAATGGCCACAAAATCATTATTCACCACACATGCACACACACATAGAGTTTTACAGCTGCCATGTCTGGGATTAGAACTCCTACCTAACTAGTATGTTACACTATAGCATTATGTAGTTATTGCATGCACCATGGAGCTTATACAGCTGGCCCTTGTCCAAAAGGGTATTTCAAGGTGACTGACATCAGCAGGCTTGCTAAAGTAGGGCAATGTGTAGTGACTGTGAACGGCCTCAGAATCATTCATTTCTACACACAGTTGCCATGTCTGGGATTATAACTCCTACCAAACTAGTATGTTATACTATAGCACTACACAGTTATCGCACACGCCACAGAGCTTATAGGCTGGCCCTTGTCCAAAGGGGTATTTTAAGGTGATTGACATCTGCAGGCTTGCTAAAGTAGGGCAATGGGAGGTGTAGTGACTGTGAATGGCCTAAAAATCATTAATCGCTACACACACACACACACACACACACACACACACACACACACACACACACACACACAGTTTCACAGTTGCCATGTTTGGGATTAGAACTCTTACCTAACTAGTATGTTATACTAGAGCATTACACAGTTATCGCATGAGCCATGGAGATTAAGGTGCTGAGAATGGGCCAGAGGGTGATTTCAAGGTGACTGACATCAGCATGAGTGCTAACATGGACAATGGGAAATGCAGTGTGTGTGAATGGGCCATAAACCCTTCGTATGGAAACTCACACACAACACTCAGTCACACACAACTTTACATTTGACAGGACTGGGTATACAAATGTTAGATGAATACTGATTTGTACTATCATGTTACACCATTATCACAAGCACCACAGACACTATAGGGCTGAGGGATATCAAAAGCAAATGTGTACAGTGATTGACATAGGCACATCATGTGATATTGGCCATTTGGATGTGTGATGGGTGGGACAGGCCTCATGATGGCAATCTCCTTGTCACTGTCTGACTCTCTCTTGCCCACATCTCTTTGTGTGTATGTTTGATCTATTATAGTGTGTTGGCCTTGGATACGTGTGAGTTTTCCTATCCAGTGTGTATGCGAAGCATGAATGGTGTGCAATGTGGTGTGTGTGCACAGACATCTGCGAATGACAGATATGTATAGTCCACTGTTGTTGTCATACATAGGCTTAATTTCTCGAAATGTTGGAACATGCCCAGTATAACCTTCTGTATTTTGTTGTCAGACATAGGCTTCATTTCTCTAAGTGTAGGAGCATGCCCAGTATGACCTTCTGTATTGAGTGTGTGAATCCATTCCAAGTAGATTGTACTACAGTGCAGGATTTTGTGTTCTACACCTGCAGCTAGCAACCTGTTTCTGCAGGATATCTGTAGATAGGTCGATAATATGGAGTTACAATGGGCAAAAGAAAGTGGGATACTGTAACTTTTGTATCTGTGCTGCTTGTGTTACATGGTTGGTGTTAGCAGGGATATTCAGACATATGTACTGTTTTACACTGTGATGTATTATGTTATCAACTACTGACAGATATACTTATTTGCTCACAGTTTTTTCCTGGGAAATACAAGATGAATGAAGCTGTGTCCAGTATTGTGGTCTGCAGCCTACATATTCTTGCACACTCATGCCATTCTGTAAAGGTAGCTGCAGACACTTGCTGATGGGTCTGTGTAAATGTTCCAGCACCTTGGTACTGTGGTGGCTGAGGATCCCCTGCTTGTACATCTATCAACATAACAGAATGGCCATATCCTGTTGCGGCCATACCTCTCAGCTGTACAGATTCACCCAGGTTACGCAGAGGCAGGGCTCATATGTCTGGTCAGTTCCCCTTCACATTGTGGTTTATGAGCAGGTTTGTAGCCACTCATTACTGGGTTTGCAGTCAGGGATAACATGGGCACACATAAGAGTTTCAGACTTCACACACTCTGTGGCGCCCATGCTTCTATACCACCCCACTCTCCACTCTGTTATTCTATCCTCTTCCTAACATTATGTGAGCGATATCTGAGAAGTATCCCTATAGTTGTCTTTTCATCCCAGCGGTATTTAGGGGTTGGTCCACAGTTCATGCAGTAGAACACGGTGGGCATGCTGCTGGGATTTGTCGACATGGCCTTGCATTTGTGTTCTGTGGACTGTGTTATATTGTTAGTTGGGACTCATGGGATAACATACATTGGCAGTACGGGTGAGGCACAGACCTTTGACAGAAGACTGTAGGGCATTTGGTAGTGATACAGGCCATCTGTAGCAGGTCATTGCATTTTGTCACTCCTACAGTCGCAGGCTGCAAGCCACTGGATTCCTCTGGGGTGACAGGGTAAGTATGCAAAGTTTTAATGGCAATAGTTCCTGTCCATATTAATCCATTGTTCTGGATGCTGGCAGGATGCTGCTTACAGCTACGGATACACCTGCATGTGACACCTCTTCAGCATGCTGTATTCTGTGGGTATTCCTATACAGAAGTGGGGGTCATACTGTACTCATTCCCAACAGCAGGGATATGACCTGTGATAAACCTGTGGCTGATGGTGGGGTGAGCTGAGTGCATGAGTGATATGGAAGCTTCTTGCAGCTGACTCACAGACATACCTGGGACATTCCCCTTATGCTGCCTTGTGGGGGACATAGGCTGTCTCTCATTACTTCATAACTGTGCCTTTTGTGGTCTGCCAGTGATTGGCCAGACTACGTCAGTATTCCATACTACACAGACAACTAATGTGCTGTAACCTGTATGTACAATTCCAAAGGTGTGTGCAGTTGACAGTTAAATTTTATGTACACTGTCTAGGGTACTTCCACCTGTGCACTGTGTGTATGTCTGGGGCCACATTCATGACATGTCCATCTTTCAGATGGTGACAGATATTGACATCTGAACAACGAGTATGGATGACTGCTGAATTCGGTTTTGCTGGGATGCATTGTGGTTGGCAATGCAGTTGTCAGAACATGGCCCTGTTATCAACAGTACTGGCCATAGGCCACCAGGAGACAACCCACCATGCCTACATGCTGACCACTTCCACACAATATACAACACACAACAAACTAACACACAGAGCCCTACATATTGTAAACATGCAACAACCTTTCCTGTAAATTGGACCAGCTAATGTAATCTGTGCTCCACTGTTATTAAACCCACACGTACATGTTACTGCATTTCTACATAGCATTGTGAGTGGGGCACACCTGACCACTGTAAACATTTGCTATGACTGTACTGGTATTTCAGGTACTCTGTTGGTTTCCATTTCATTTTGTATTCTGACCTATCATGCAGACTTGAGGCATATCAGTAGAGTACAGATCTTAGGTTTTATTGACCTACATTTCAGTTTCAGACTTCTTACCCTTCAGAACTAACATACAACTGCCTGACCTGTTGTAGTCTATCTGGGTAGGTCTGGAGGGGGTGTTCTCCATTGCCATGAATTGGAGGAATTAGCACAGCCTCTCTTTATGGTCATCTACACCTGTCCTGCTGGCTGAGGCTGTTGTTGGATATGTGAGCCTCACTGACATGCATGTGTGTGTCCTATGGACACACATTTGGGCCACCGCATGTACTGGAGTGGGATTTGTCACCTTGTCTAGTACTGCCTACTTTGTTGACACCAGTATTTATTATGGATTTCATGCTGCCCCCATAGGTGTCCATTATCTGCTGCCACCCATTCAGCCACCCGATTCCCTTGCATGCTCACATCCTTACCATAGATACAACTACCAGAACATACTACTCCATTCACCAATTGATAAGAAGAGTGACTTACCTTGTGGCTGTGGCAGTATTGAGGATGGTGCTGGAGGGCTGACTATGTTGGATGCACATAGTATACTCCCTATACATGGTAAAGCACAGGTAGTGTCATGTTTGGAATCCCTTTTACTGTATTTGTGAGTCAAAGAAATGTGTCATTCCCTGGGTTCCTAATGTGTCAGTGTATGTGCTATGCATTGCCTCTTTGCCAAAGCCTGGGCATACTGGCATGCCTCCTTCTGCCTACATGGGCAAGCTCAGGTTGATCCTCCTCCGAGTCACTCTGTGCTCCTGCTGGCCTTGGCAATGGTGGAGGGCTGTGTGGTCCTTCCCCATGCTGTTCCTGCTGCAGCTGTTTCCGCAGGATCATATTGTGTAGCATGGCACATACAATGAAAATTTTTGTTCATGTAGCTGGAGAGTACTGCAAGGCTCCACCAGATATGTCCAGGCACCTGAATCGTGACTTGAGCATCCCAAACACATGGTCTATTATGATTCTGGTTTGTGTGTGTGCCTCATTATGGAGTTCTTGTTTGGGTGTGTGTGCATTTCTGTTGGGTGTCATCAGACATGGCACCAGTGCATAACCAGCATCCCCCACTAGGTGGCTATATGGGATGTCCCCACTGGCAAATCTCTGGTACAGCTGTGTCATATGCAAGATGTGGGAGTTGTGATAGCTTCCAAGGCTGCCAGCACATGCATTCATTATAATGCTCTGGGCATTGCACATGACCTGGCAGTTGATGGAGGGGAAGCCCTTGTGGTTTATATAGACAGTACCCTGCTCACCGGGTGTTGCTTTGATGTGTATGTGCGTGCAGTCTATAGCACCCACTACCTCAGGGTATTCTGCTATTTGGTAGAAGAGATGCATATTGCTGGTCAATGCCTCATGGGTGTTGAGGAAATATATGTGCTCATCGGCATGTGCTGACATAGCATTCAGGAACTGGTGAAGTACCCTGGATGCTGATGCCTGTGACATCCCCATGATATCCCCAGCTGGCCTTTAGAAGCATCTGTGGATAGTATTCTTAAGCCTACACATACCTTGATATCCAGTGGGATGGGCTCCCCTTTGTTGGTTCTGTGTGTAAGGTGTGGCCGGCACAGCTCAACAATTTGCTGTAGGATGTCCGTGTCCACACTATAATGTTTCACTATCTCCAGCTCATGTAGCTCCTGGTAGGTTACCCTGGGTCTGTACACTCTTCTTTTTCTCCTCACTGTGGGCTGGTCATCAGCATTCTCATTTTCACCACCCTCAGCCTCTTCCACATATTGATGTATGAGAGTGACAGCAGCCCCTATCATTTTGTTAGTTTTGTCAGGTAAAATTTCCCCATCTGTGTACACCGGTGGTGTAGAGTTTGTGGGAAAAACAGAGTGAAAGGTGTTTGCATAGTTTATAGTGGTGTGCTGTGCTGGACTGGGCCGCTGCCTGTGTAATTGGCTGATTCTGATACATTTCACCTGCCAGCTATGCTAGTTCTCTTTGATTGCCTTCCTACTGCTGGTTTCCCTTCCTGTTGTCTTACCGTTTAGGCCCAGAGACACGCCACACATAACCAGTGCTCAGATGTGAACAGAGCTGCTATTTCCCTTTTTTTTTTTTTTTTTTTTAAACCTGGTGCGTGACACGCAAACCTGTTTAGGTAATGTAGCACTGCTAGGCAGCCTCAGACACACACCCCTTCCTTAGCTGTGCTTAGCTAAGGGAAAACACGGGCCACAGAGATCCAATACGTTTACAGCATCCATGACACTCCCCCTTATGAGGTCATCTACCTCTTATGCTTATACCGTGGTGTTGCTGCTCCTACACGATTGGGTGCAAGCTAACACTGAGGGGAAATTTGTGATTCAGTATCAATAACCTCATTTGCATAAAACTGACTGCTAATGCATGGTTACAAAACTGACACTCAGCCTTCCCCCTTAGCAACCACTATTCCACTATTCCATGGTATTGTTATCGTATGCATGCCATTGGCTATTATGGCAGAAAGCTGATTTTGGTTTAAAAGCTTATTTCCAACTTTTTTTCTTATTTTTGGGCAGATCCCATTTGCGCACCGCTGCCCTACACTTAAACGACCGATATAAGCCAAAAAAAAGTTATTTTTTATAATTTTGCAACTATTTCCCATGCTAATGACCATATATTTGGCCATTGGCATGCCTACTATATTGAATACATGCTTTCTTTGGAGCTGTCATGCCTCCATTTTGTAATTTGCAGAAATGTTTTCGGTTAGTAGCTGAATACATTTCTGTAGGTTACACTATTCCTGCACAGATGCCTGCCTGCTTCCTGGATAGCTAATTCACTTCATTTGCATGGTTTTCACCTTCAAATGGGGTAATTAGCATACAGGAGCTGTGTCCATGCAGGAATAATGTAGGAGTGCTCGTGCACTTCTAGGGAGCTTGTTCCTGGATTGCTCATCGGCTATATTGCCTGCAGCAGCTCTTGCACTATTTCTGCATGCCATGCAGAGCTTTCTGAATCCCGGGGAATGTCTTTATCTTTTTGAACCAAGAGTATTAGTTTTATTGGCACACAATATAACCTTGGTATGCCTCAGACATTAAAATCTAGCAAACTAGCATGATCCATTTTCTTGCTTTGAATAGTGGTCTTATCAGTTCTTGATCTGAGTGTTTCACATTCTTGACAGATGACCATTCCAAGTAATGTGGACAAGACTAAGTATTACCAATCTCATTTCTCGCTCTATCAACATATTTGATTTATGTTCTACACTGTTAATACCAACAGCAAATGATTTAACACATTTGGGGGGGGGGTTGGCATAATGGTTAAGGTGGTCACCTTACAGACACAGGGTGCAAGGTTTGATTCTCACTTGGGGTAACTAGCTAGACGTAAAATGGCCCACATGGGCAGTTAGCTTAGTACTAAACTATGAACATGGTATGCACAGTGTTTAATTTTAATTAGATTATTGCAAAAAAAAAAAAACTATGGCTGGATAATACATTTCCTGCAATATTAAAAATCAAGACACTCTGTGATTATATCTCTATATCACACCTATCCCAATAACTGCCCTTATGTCCTTTTCACTTGTACAATATTTAGGTAAACATATTACAACAAAAGTATACATTCACTTAAAATTCTTTGAC
>NC_056733.1:445522266-445607266 GCF_019279795.1 Protopterus annectens | reverse complement strand
CACACAATACAAAAACATGTAAGAAAGCAGCACAGTTTTCAAAAGAACATCACAAACACACACACACACACACACACACACACACACACACACACACACACACACACACACACACACACACATATGCACTCAGTCAACCATGCACCCTGGGTATCACATGAAAGACTTATGTATCCCTGAATGCAATAGACAGAAAAAAGGGTATGGTACAGTTATCATTTGCACAGTGTGATGTTTGGAGGGCAGGAGGTGAACGCTAACACAAAAGGTATTGAGTGCATGTGAGAATGACAGATAGGCAGGCAGAAATTTGGATAAAGTGTCAAATGGCCACTGAGACAGAATGAGTTGTAAGTCTCTACTGAGCCCTCTGGATCTCTGACAGTGGACAAGAACTCTTCATTTGGTGAGAGTGGTGACTCTGTAGCAGACCCCCCCCTCCACAGTCATCTGTTCCTGGACAACTGCAGCTGTTATTCTCTGGGCTGATGAAATCATATCAGTGTCCCTATGACACACCTGATCATAAGTCCTGCTGCACTCTCTAAGACATTCACATCATTGACTATCTGGTTCCAAATCTGCATTCTGTCAGCCATCTCTCCACGTCCCCTCTGAAACAGAAAAACACCATATTGCCTGAACACCTGCATTATTATTGCATTTTCAGGGTCATTGAAAGGGAGTTTACGTGGATTTGTATGCTCAGGTGCCATAATCCTATAGTACGTAAATAGAGAATGATACAACACATAAATATCACATAATAAAATTCCTGCTCATACACACACACACACACACACACACACACACACACACACACATATATATATATATATATATATATATAGTTTTTTTTTTCAACATTAACCACTGTAGACACATATTTCAGTTATTAGCATTAAAGATTATGTGGTTGCATCATATCACACTCACATACAAACTAGTGTGTGGTCCAAAAAAAGGAAAAACACTTTAACAATGTATTGTTTCCCATGAAAATAACAGCATGACTACACAATTTCAAGAGCAAACCTCTTTAAAGACAAAATTTGTTGTGGCAACATGCAGATGGTACTTGGCTCCCACACTCCCCCCAAAAAGAGGCAAATGAAAAGTTTGTGCACACCAAGGAATACCACATAATTCAATTGTTATATATGCTTTCAACACAATAATCACAAAATGTGTATACATCAACAGAAAAGTTAGTTTTTATATGATTGCCAGTCACCTCTCATTGTTCCCAGCACTCCCCTGGAGGTGTCTATGAGGCATCTTAGAAGTATAATATCCCTTTGTCATTGGCAGTATAGTACATTACATTTCCCTGAAATAGCACAAGAAAACTGTAAGATAACTAGTTTTATCAAAAACACTTGTGATGAAAGTTAATGGGCTGTCTATCTGAGAAAGAAAATGCCTGCTCAAAATGCCTATGCCAACAGTGATCTATAAGAAGTGCATACTGATAGAAGTTGAATTTTGTAATGCATGTAGATAAAAATTTTCTTTGTAACATGTTAACAAATGTAAGAATGTATTCCAAAAATACAATCATACCTTAGCACTCTCAGAAGCCTTCTCTGCAGATAAATCAAAAGGAATAGCAATCTTCTTTGTTCTCTAAAATCACAGGTCTCCTTGCCTTCAAGTTCCCTAGCCACACATTTACCTTCTTATAGTGTAGATTCAGGCATCTAAGAATGGCCAATATGCAAATGAGGTGTGAATTCATTAAAATTGTTGAATCCCAAACTTTTGACTTCATGTATCAGCTGTAAACATAGTGTAGGCACTGCCTCAGTGTTACTGGCTGTCAGATTGCAATTGTGAATGACTAATGTGAGGGAAAAGGAAGACAGAACAACAATTCAGACTAACTTTACCCACATTAGGTGTGTCACCCAGGGTACACTTATAAAGTGTAGAAGCAACTGTAACAAGCATTTAAATGGAAGTTAACAGCACACAGTTCTCATTTTTGTTCACTAATTTCAAAACTCTCCTCCAGTTGCTGAAAAATGTTTTCCAATGTCATGTCATTTTATTATATGTTTAAAGGACAATGATACAAAATGCCCTATAGACTGCATGTCTGAGAGTACAGCACAGATAAGAGAAGAATTAACACAATACAAACAGAAAACAGTTGCATTGCTGCTCATAACTGGTTGTTTGATCACTCATTGTGATAAATCAGTAAGCAGCACATGTACTGAGTGTACAAGTATATATTCTTGTTAATGCTGTAGAGGAAATGAGGCTGGCTTGTAAGCACAATGATTTGCTTTCCTGTTGCTAAGTTGTTTCTATGGCAAAGAGAGATAAGACACTCCTAGTATATTTGGTAAGTGTATTAGTATGATATTTCAAATCCAGAGTAGTGTAAAAATATGTAAGATGTACTCAAGTGTATTTTGTGATGTTTATGTTTCCTCTTTTTTTAAATATTAATATTTGTGAGGGACACAGATTAGCATAGATATGGTGAAACCGATAAATTAAAATTAATGGAAGTTGCTGCTATGATAAGGAAAACATAAATTACAGCTGTGAATCATGTATGTGGGTAGCACACTTGTTAAACATGATGAACCACAGAGCACATAGGATATGTAGATCATGGTTCAAGTCCCACGCTTATCTTTTAATGCTGAAAAATAATAAACACTTTTTACAAGAATAATACATGTTGAGCTTTGCTGTCATGTTTGCTCATTGTTCACCTCCTCACAAACGTGGCACAATGCCCCTGACAACAAGTAGACATTGCCAGTTTCAGAAAAGATACATTGTTACATCATATGCCTTCTATCACACAAACATGCTAAGTGACATTGTAGGGTGGTCAGCAAGCTTCCACAGCGCCTGCAGTTCCACAACACCTGTAGACAATCAGCAGACATTGTCAATTTCCAAAAAGATACATTGTAACATATTGTGTTTTCCATTGCACAAAAACACTAAGTAACATTGTGCAGTGGTTAGCATGCTCCCACAAAACCTGCAGACTTGTCAGTTTCTAAAATGATACATTATAACATGTATAGTCTTCCATTGTGGAAACACACTAAGCAGCAGTGAGTGTCAGTCAGCATTCATACACAGTCATGAGTGTAAAAAATACACCGGGTGCCCAACTCTCCCTATGGAAACAGGTGTAAGTTAATGGCCACAATCCAGGAATCTAATCCAGAAAACGCTAAGTTTTATGAATGCTGTTCCACTGTAATTTACATTAAAATTAACAATATAAATATAATTATACATAAAATTGACTATGTATAGCAGTGGGTATCATATGAATTATATGTGCAATTGAGGGTATCTGACAATTATGTCTCTCTACTTACCAGTGTCTTTTCTGCCCTGGAATGGACTTCATACTTCAATGATAGTCATATATACATGAATGTATAAATCAGACATTGTCAGATCACATACATGGTTAACCACTCACTCTTAAATGTTTCTGTATAATTAATGAGCATGTATGACAAACACTTCTTCTATGGCAAGGAAGTAAAACACATATGTTGAAGATTATGTAGTATCTATTTTACATAGGTTTGAATCCCATATTGCACAACTTAATTTTATTGGTGTTTAAAGCCACCAAAAATATGTCTGGTCCTAAAATGTATATATACCAATACATGTCTGAAATGTTAACTCGTCTAATAGGTGCATTAGCATCTGACCCATAAACTAATACCAACAGTCAAATTACCCTTCCTAATTCATTAAATGCCTTTCTCTCTTTTTGGCATTGTTGCTCTCCACTTAAAATTACACAAATGTGGTTGGCATGGTTGTGTAGGTTTGCGCACTTACTGTTAAATGCAATATCATGAATTGGTAGGAAAACACTGTAACTGTTGCTGTATGATATGTGTGGACATGACAACAGCAATAAAGGAAGATGCCCAATTTAGAGCTCAATGATGGGGTGTTGAGGAGTCCAGAATATTAATTGGACTCCTTGTAAAACTCCACAGCCATGATCAGTATAAATCAGTGGCTTGGAATAATCTTGCCAATGCTGTCTCCAGTATGACTGGCATTTCATGCACTGGACAGTAATGCAGGCACCATTATAATGACCTGAAAAGGCGCAAGCAGGTACAACACAGCCAGTGGCTGGATGAGTTTAGGACTGCCTTTATCCTAAGTTTGTGTAAGTATATAGATAAAGATAGTTTAAATTATACTAAAGACTAGAGATAGGCAAGACTGATATACATAATGCTTTTGTCCTTTTCTCTCCTTTGTATTTTACAGCTGCCCAGGAGATTGCAGTGAACAGGGAAGTCCATGTTGAACAATTAGAAAGACTAACAGAAGCAAGGGGTATGTATGTATGTATTACAAAATCATTATTATTATATTAAAATATTTCTCATCTATACATTAGTAGCAAAGTAAGGCATGTATATTTTAACTGTAAAATCAAACAAGCATGCTTCATTCTATAGCTCAAGGTAATTGTAGGAGTCAACTGTAATAGCCTATTCAGATGTTGTGGGTTCAAATTCCACAGGTAGGAAATATAGCACTAAATAATTTAAAAGTATTAAAAATTAATTTACACAAATTTGGCCTAAATGCCATGTTCTTTACTTAATCTGTATTGTATGAAAAAGCATATGTGCAATATATGCATATTGCAAGAATTAATTGGAACAGTTATCATTCCTAGTTTATAATTTTTGAAAAGTACAATTTATGCAAAAGTAAAATTATATCCATAGTGTACCAGTTTATTGTATGTGACATATGATGGTTCTGATTATGTTTTTTTTTTTGTCTCTTATCCAAACCCCTTATCTCTGTTTTTTATTTTTATTTGTGTGGTCACAACATTCTGATGTCATTAGTTTCTGACAATTGACAAAATGATTTACAGCACAGAGAGGTAGGCCAACCAGTGCATCTGAGCCTACTACACTCCAACGAATACCACACTATCGTCCAGCACATCTAGGATGTAACCTGGCAGTACTGCCTCTGCTGACCATGCACTACCTGGGACCTCAACATCAGGTTGCATTACACTGGCAGCTGGTGCAATGGTACCATCTGGGAGTATTTGTGGAGGTAGTGATTTTGTTACCAATCAGGAGATGCCAGGCATGGTGCATGAGGGTATATAAAGTACCACTGGTGCAGACTTCAGCTGGATGGAGAAGATGCTCACTGGAATACTGGGGAAAAGAAAATGTCAAGCACTCCAACAGCAAGCTAAGGAAGACGACAGTGATGACAGTTCTGAGGGTGAGGACTAAATTCTCACTGTCCCCATGCTTGACAGGCATGGGCCTCCAATGTCCCCTCCCTATCCCCAATCATAGTGTCCCCATCCTTTTGTATCCTTCACAATCCCTGTCTCTGTCTTGTCTGTCCTGTGTGTCTGCACCCACTTCGTCACCTACCCAACTTACGTCCCTTACCTAACATTCTTGCCTTACTGAAATAAAATCAAAAAATGGACACCAGTCACACAAAAAAATTATATATCTTAACATACATAGCTGTCCACTTGGTACATGTCTTCTCTACACTCTTGATTTGGTCTAGTTGACTGTATAACATGATTGCATTGTTGCCTTCCATATTTGTTGAGGTGACAGTCCAAGTTCAGATGATATTCTACACATTCATTTTACACAGTTGTAGAAGTGGACAGCTATGGTTGTTTTCTAAACCACTCCTGCAAATTCCTATATTGCTTCCCCTTTGTTACCCCCCCACCTCACTTGCTCCCCCCCCCATTTCACCACTTTCCTATTGACTGCATTTTCACACCTATAATTTGGTCTAAAAATGGAATCACATACAACACACATGGCAGACATGCCTCTAAGGAAGCCATTCACTTTTTATCATCTGTGTTTGAATGGAGTTTGTCATCAATGCTGAGAGACTGTGAATGACTCTTCATCTCCTCTGGCATAGTAAGGTTGCCTCCACAGAATGCTGCTTAAACTTCCTGCCCTAAAGAATCACACAGTTAAAGCAGAGTAATGGCACTAATAATAAATATTTCATATAATATTTATTTTGATAGAAAAATGTAGAAACATGCCAATCCATATGTGCACTATCATAATTCAACTGACTGGTATTTGTTTTTTTATACAGTATTTCGTTGCAGTCATTCCCTGTCACATTTTAAAAAATGATCACATTTAATTATTTAATGCCATCCTGAATACATATGTAAAAAAATAGATTGAGCTGGATTTGAGCCCTATATCATTTGTGCTCAAAAGAACGTCTTGCTGCTGTTGTTCCTGCTGCTAACGAGACAGTTAGACAGCAGGTGTTTTTCTTACACTGTCCAAGGTGCTGACTGCCATGCCTGTCCACTAAGCATGTTTGCATTGAGAATGGTGAACTGATGCATGATTATTATTTTGTCAATGAAGCAGAGACACACATTTGCTCATTGCTTAAGTCTCAACAAATGGGGAAAGCAGTACTAATAGTTATTCATGTCATAACATTTCTAACACAACCTTTGCAATATAAACTACATTATAAGTACCATAGTATCTGTCAGGTATTTCTATAGTAGTTGATATGCATAAGTAATTCTCAAATGCAAGCAGCAGTCCTTAAATGTAAATCTTGCATGTGCAAACACTTTGTCTTTTCTCATGCGAACCAACTGCTCAGTGGTGTGCTATGAAAATATCTGAATGGCATGAATTAGTATGTTTACTGCCCATTTACTCTTCATAGGATCATACGATTATAGGACGTTACTTCACAGTAAGATGTTGTCCTGTTCGATTCTCAGCTAGAGCATCTTCTGTGTGGAGACATGCTTGAATGGACGTACCTTCATTGAAGGTTGTGCGTCAGGGCCAGCAACTCGGCACGTAAAAATCTATTGCCAATCATTAGCGGACCGGAGTTCCGCTGTGGCGACCCCTAACCGGGGAAAGCCGAAAGACACAACAACTACTCTATTGTCCCTGAGGCCCTTACAAGCCTAGCCAAGAATTTAGCCCATGTTCCAACAAGTCAGCACCCTATGCCAATGTCCAGCAGGGACATAGGTGGAATCACAGGGGTGTATTTTCTGTTCCCCATCCAGTTACCCAGGTTATGCTTCTGCTTTACGTGGAGAGGGAGTCTATTCCACAAAAAAGGGGAGTCTCTGGGACACAAATCTGTCTCGCCAACAAGTCCTATTGATGTCACAGACCAGGTTGAGGTCACGCATGTGGGTTACTTGAGTGGAGCTTGACTTGCGGATATGCAGCAGTCCCATCAGGGTGGGGACTGAGATTGTTTTGTATGTCAGACAGAGGTCAGCTCTGAGGAATCTATAGGAGACTTAGTAGACAGGGACAGGGATTTCAGTCTATATGTTCAGGGTAGGTTTTTGAGGCCCTGGATCCTCTGGGTGAGGAATCTCTGTGGTCTCTCCAGCTGCTGCATGTGCTTTGTGAGGTACATGCTAAAAGCGGCATTGTATTCAATAATTGGTCTTATAAGGGAAGAATACAGGGATGTTATAACCACCTTTTTCCTGGAAGAGATACCCTTACTAATGAGGTGGACCATGTAGACAGCTTTCCATACAGTGGAGGCATTATGGTGGTGAAAAGTCAGTTTGCTATCAACCTGGGTTCCCAAGTCCCTCATGACTGATTGCATGCTTAGTGCCTTATTATCAATGTTATAATCTGTGGGAATATCATTCTCCCCAAAAGGGATGATGATGCATTTTTTGGCATTCAGTTTAAGGCCATGTTTCTGGCACCAGTCATTTGTTTGGGTGAGACCCTCTTGGAGGATGTCCACATCACTAGGGGAATTGATGACAGCACCCAGCTTGCAGTCATCTGCAAACTTGGTCAGCCATAGCCCACTAGATTTGGCCTGTATCTCTGAGAAGTATATCACAAACAGCAGATGCCCCGAGACCAATCCCTGGGGTACACTGCTTGTTATGGGTCGACCATTTGAGGTGGCTTCCCCTGTTTGGACTAGGTGGGTTCTATCATTGAGCCAGTTTGCTACCCATCTGGAAACATATGGATTGATGCCTAGTTTAAAGTGATTATCTATTATACCTGAGTGGGGAATAGTATTGAAAGCCTTGGCCAGGCCAAAGTAGGTGGTGTGCACTGTCTTCCCCTTGTCTATGGCCTTAGTGACTATCTGAATGAAGTCAACCAAATTTAACAGGCAAGACCTCCCCTTGACAAAATCAAACTGTGTGAGGTCAAGTATCTGGAGATTGCCAATGTCCTTGTTTATGAGATCCATGATAATCCACTCCATGGCCTTGCAGACCAAGCTGGTTAGACAGATGGGTCTATAATTTCCTGGATCAGTGGATGCTCCAACTTTATGCAAAGGAATGACAGTAGCTGTCCTCCACTCAGCTGGAATGAAGCTGATATACAGACTTTGGTTGACTAGGGTGCCTAGTGGTGTTGCACATTCCAGCCTGAGTTCATGTAGGATGCAGCCTGGGATGTTATTGGGTCCCATGGAGGCTGTATTTTTTGTCTTTGAGAGGGCAGTGATGACTTGCTCCCTAGAGCTAAGGGGAGAGGGGCAGGTACTAGGGATGCCCTGTTTTACTTATGGGGGGGGGGCAGAGGAGTGAAGTTTTCACTGAACCTGTCTGCCAGCAAGTTGGCTATATCTACAGGGTTTGTGTATGTGGTGTCCTTGACCACCAGTTCTGAGCAGATCAGAGTGCTTCCCTTGAGATTGCCGACATATGTGAAGAAAGCCTTATGATTGACTTTAGTAGATGTGGCCAGTTTGGTTTGGAGGATTTTACTAGTGCTCTTATTTGCTTGTTCAGGCTAAGGAGAGATTGCTTCTAATTAGACACCTGGTCCTTGGTCCTGGACAGCAGGTTTTTTTTTCCTATTGTTATAGAGTTTATTTATTGTAGATGTCCACCAGACAGGTTTACTCTTCCTTCAGGAGGATGATTTCATCCTGTCTGGTAATCCTGATTCTGTGCAGCTATATAAATGCTCATATAGTAATTTGGTGTAAGTTTGGACATATGTGCCAGTTTCTGTGGAGGGTGTGGGGGCTGCAAATCTGTTTATACCTTCCCTCAGGAGGATGTAATCAGCTTTGGAGAAGCTTTTTTGTTTAACCCTAGCTACCAGATGGTGATCAGGGGAGATGGTGACTTCAAAAGTGACTGCTTTGTGGTCGGATCTTACCAAGGACGATGACACTGTAGGGGATGCTGCAGTGGTTATTCATGTTAGTTAATACCAAGTCCAAGATATTTTCACCTCTTGTGGGGGTGTCAACCAAATGGTCCAAGGCATTTACATTGACAAAATCAAGGAATCTCTGGGCATTTGTGTTTTGGCATGAGTATTTCTTCCAATCTGTGGTTGGATAGTTAAAGTCACCCAGAATCCCAGGATCAGGGTAAAGGGTTTAATCTTGATAGATTCGAAGAGGTCCAGATAGGTGGAGTGGGTATCTTGAGTCAGAGTTGGAGGCCTGCGATTTGAATAGGGGTCTTGTCAATTGTTTACACGTGGAGTATTTCCTGTGCATCATGCTGTTTGATGAGCCTTGAGGTGTTTATGTCTTTTACATATATATTGCAACTCCACCTCCTTTTGTTTTGTTGCCCACAGCTTGGGGTCTGAATGAATGATAGAAATAGTAACCTGGTATGGCTGTGGTGCTCTCTGCAGCTTTGAACCAGGTTTCTGTGACTGCACAGATGGCAGCTTCTTCCAGGTTTAAGAATGCTTGCAAAGAGTGCAGTTTCATGTTTAGACTCCTAGCATTTAGCAGCTTGACCTTTAATTTACGTTTTGATGAAATTTTCATGTTGGTAGTTTTGACCTCATGGCATTGCCCAAAAAAGGCACTATGGGGGAGGCAAGATCCTTTGCCAGTAGCCTGAAGCCCAAGGGTGACAGATTCAGGCCATTCCTGGCAAAGCATTGTGGCTTGTCAGTCATGCCATCCCAGGCTGTCAGGTACTGGATCCCTGCTAAATGATACCAGAAACTAAGCCAGTTGTTAAAGTCAATCATTTTCTCTTTGTATTGAGGCATCATTCTGGGTGGTAGTAGAATGCTGCTTAAGGCTAGGGACATATCTGCTTGGGACACATACTCAGCAAGCTTGATCATGTCTCTCTTCATATAGTCCAAGGAGGTATGTCTCAAGTCATTCACTCCAACATGGACTATGACAGAGTCATAACAGTATCTGTCTAGAGACTTGAGTGCATTGGTGATATGGTGGATTCTGGCACTTAACAAACAACTAACTGTGACTTTCTCCTTATCCAGCCTGGTGAGGGGCACATCTGTATGTCTCACAATGGAGTCTCCTATGAATAATATGCTGGGTGTACGTTTAGGCCTCAGTGGCTGTGAGACACAGGTGTGTGGACTGTGTGGTGTGGTGGGCAGTGGAGTTTGCATGCATTTATGCCTCAGAGATCTCTTTTGTTTGGGTATGCTTTTGTTGAGGACCTCCGCATATGTGGAAGTGTGTTGTGTAGGTGTGGGTGGTGTTTGAGGTGTGATGTTCATATTGCCAACCTTCTCAGTGCCAGATATACTGGTTTATGGGGAGACAG
Source organism: Protopterus annectens (assembly GCF_019279795.1). NCBI lineage: Eukaryota > Metazoa > Chordata > Ceratodontiformes > Protopteridae > Protopterus > Protopterus annectens. Next base: position 445,596,660 of record NC_056733.1, on the reverse strand, counting down.
CAATGACACTAGGTGCTTGATGTAAATGCATCTTTCACAAATTGTGTTCCTAGGTCGTATTAGTAGAGGGTTGTCCATGTACACAAGGAAGTTACTACACTGTCTCAGTATATCCATATCTACCAGACTGGCAGGAAGAAAAGTAGGAAATTGTCCATCCATATTTGTCAGAAACTGAAAGAGCTAAGTGGGTAAAGGGAGGAAGGTCTACAAGTAGCACTACTAGATGATAACACAAGTGCTACTAAGGGAAAACCTGTAGTTGGAATACCTCAAAAAGACTTAAAAACCATGCAGCTGAAGCTCTGGATGCATCAGACCTGTATCTGGACTATGCTACTCAATTTTAAGGTTAAGAACTCAGTAAGAAAAAATTCACAATGAAGCACAAATTAATCACTTACAGGCAAAAGAATAGAACTCGCAGTATGAAAAAAAAAAGTTAAACTGCAGTAAAATGCAGCTAAACAGTAATGAATTGCAGTAGATAGCAATGAAATATAGTCAATCAGTAGATTGCTTTGAAACAGTAGCTCACAAATCACAACACTAACATACAGCAAAGATAAAGCAGCGATGCAGTAGAATACTGTCATCAATTTAATGATGTTGGCAACAAGCAGTAATAAATATGACAAACTAAATGCAGTTGAACTCCTAAGCAGAAACAGCAAAATGAAGTAGAAAGAGGCACAGTTTTCTTTTTTTTTTTTTTTTTTTTTTTTTTTTAGTAGAAAGTGAAGTGACAGAAGATAATGAGATAATTCAAGGTTCAGAAGCTAAAGGGTTGGGCCTTTACTAAGTTCTCACTATAAGCAGTAGAATGAGCTGATGTAACGTGACTATGGGTAGGGTCCAGTGTCAACTTTATATTAGAGGCAGGCAACTCAACGCTATCAAGACTTAAGACCACCAAAGCAGCTGGACGGTTGGGTGGGACAAAAAACAGTTGCACAGATTACACAGATATACTGTAAAACATAAGTGTAGAAAACAGTTGAAAATAAGCACTTATCTTTTTCCAGTGTCACAGCAGAGCAAATGGTAGAAGGACTCTCACTGAAGCTTTGAACAGCTTGAGCAAATAAGTACAACTGGTTTAAAACACCAGCTATTAAACGCTAAGAAACAGAAACCAGCCCAGTTATCCAATCAAAAATAACAGTGTTGCAGGAGTGATTTTACCTAGATGAAACCAGATTGATTATTTCTGTCACAAAGAAAACAGCTAGACCCCTCTAGACAAAAGATTTCACTAGAAGATCAAAGGTCACAAGCAGGAACAGATATTCAACTCTAGCAGACAACAAAAAGGAGACTAAAACAGTTGCATAGATTGCACAGATATACTGTAAAACAGAAGTGCAGAAAACAGTTGTAAATAAGCACTTACCTTTTTCCAATATCACAGCACAGCAAATGGTAGAAGGCCTCTCGTTACATCTTTGAACAGCTTGATCAAATAAATCATATAATAATCTATTTAAAACCACAACCAAAGGAAGGCACATGTTATTGACTGATCACATATTTACTCAGACTCATGTGTGCTCTGCACCCATGCACTTGAACATGGCTAGTTGACAAATGTCAAATAAACTACACAAAGAAAATGCACAACTGCATTGTAACACCATCTAAACTTTATACTGACAACAGCCATTCAGATTTTTCTTATACATGCATTAATGTGGACATCAGTTTATCACAAATATGAACACATGTACATATAATTACCATAAAGCGCTGTTGCTGTTGGCTACCCCTCACAGTCACAGTTCAAAAAGTTCAGCGTGTTCTTCTAGAAATCTGGAATACTACTCCCAAGGGGAAATTGTAGTCAGCAATAGCACGAATGAAGTAAATCCATCAATACTGCTTCCAAGTAGGCAATGATAGTCAATGGTCCAAATGAAATAAAAACACAGCTTTATTCACAAATGCATAAAAAGTTAGCGCTTTCGCCGTTAGGCTTCTTCAGACTATACAAAATACATTCAGTGGCAATCATTTAAATAGTCCGCCTTATTCAATGATAGGTCAACAGTAATTAATGTTTAAAGCGCCCTAACACACATATAAATAAAAATGCAAACTATACAAACTATTAGGCATCTAAAATCATGTCAATAAATACATTCTATATTTAAATATAACTTTTAAAACTCTAATATACTTATGGAACGTTACAAATCATTTATGAGTACTATCTCATCATAACTATTGATATATAAATGTATATAAAAACATATATAAAATATGTATAAGAAAGATGTGTATTATGTTAGGACCACTTATTTACCTTGGTCTAGGGATCCTTCTACCTTTCAAGAGGGGTTTGATGTGAACTTTCTCGTTGAGACCCGGTGGGTCATCAGCTCTGAGTCTGATGATCCATCTAAGTTCACATTCTAGGGTTCGATTTATTAAATCACCCCCTCTATAACTAGGTGTTAAAAGTTGTAGAATGCTAAAACTAAAACTATGACAAGGGCCTGTAAATTTACTATGCCTAGCTAATGCATTGAACTCTGAACCTTTCCTAATATGGTAATTGTGTTCCCTAATACGGTCTTTGAAGGGTCTGTTGGATTTCCCTACATAAAATGAGGGGCATGCTTCACATCTGGCTAGATATATTACATTCTTGCTGTTACAGTTGGTGTTAGTACTGAAATAAAACGTATGTCCTGTAACCGGGTGTAAGAATGTCAGTTCCTCATTGATGTAGTTACAATGGTTACACATACCACATGGTACTGTATTTCTATTCATATAGGGGGTAATCTGCTCATGACTTATATTCTTCGGTCTGCATAACAACCTCTTTAAATTGGGTTTGTTTCTAAAAGTAATTCTGGGTCGAGGTCCCACTATTCTAGCAATATCACTGTCAGATAGCAAAATGTCCCAATGTTTGTAGAACATATCTCTAACCTCCTTCATATCTCTGGTAAACGAAATAATAGGTCTAACCCCTATCTTATCTGATGGCAAATTTTCTTCATGGTATACAGACTGATCAGAAAAATAAGGTCTAGCTCTAGTGGATTGTAGGTCATTTACTTCTAAAACAACTCTATCAATTAGTATAGGATCATAGCCCCTGTCAATAAATCTATTTCTCAGTTCTTCTATTTCCTTTAAGTAACCTTCATCTATAGGGTTGTACCTGGACGCTCTCATAAATTGACCTTTCACTATGTTATAAAAAATATGGTTGGGATGCATACTACCCCTGTAAAGTAATGTGTTCTGATGACATAATTTACGATGTATGGAAGTATTTAAAAGTCCACTATTCAACTTGAATACTTCCACATCCAGATATGAGATCCTACTATCCGAATAATTCAATGTAAACCTCAGGAATTCAGTTGAAGAGTTCATATGACTTACAAGGGTCCTGAGTGTATCTGCATCACCAAACCAAAGAATAAAGAGGTTGTCCACAAATCTACGGTATAAACCCCCAAATTCCTTAAATAAAGGGAAATCAAGAAAGAACCTGTCCTCCCATGCAGCCATAACAAGGTTGGCGTAGCTATTGGCACAGGAGGTGCCCATAACTACGCCATCCTTTTGAAGATAAAAATCTTCGCCAAAAATAAATACATTGTTGGATAAAACCATTTCCAAATATAGTGTAATCAATTCTATCTTCTCAGCAGAGAAATCAGAATGGAGTCGTAGATAATCTTGTATATAGGTAATACCTATGTCATTAGGTATAACTGTGAATAGACTTACAACGTCTAAGGTGACCAGTATATACTGTCTCCCCTCATCTAAGCTGTTAATATATGTATATAAGTCCAACAAGAATTGCTTACTATCTCTCAGTATGTAGTTATTCTTATCAACCAAGTGTCTGAGGACTGTCTCTATATAGATGGACAACGGTTCAGTCACCCACCCCTGCCCGGCCACAATCGGTCTCATGGGTGGATCAGTTCGAGATTTATGTACCTTAGGTAGCCCTTGTACAACTGGTACAACTGAGTTCTCAACCTTAAAATACTGATATAACTCCTCAGTGATGTTGGAAGACATTAGGAGATCATCTAAGGTATAGTACACATCAAAAACGTTGTGTCCCACTGTTGCTTGATCAATCTTATCATAAAAGTTCCTATCACTCAAAAGTTGGGTCATTCTAATGTTATAATCTAGAGTGTCCATTAGTACAATAGGACCACCCTTATCAGCTGGTCTGATGACAAGCATATCATCATTTCTCAGACCCTTCAGTGCTTGTCTTTGTTTGTAATTCAAGTTCTGACCATGATTCATGTGCTTGTGTGTTTGAAAGTAGGTATGTATATTGTTCTCAATGACTTTCCCAAACACATCTATCACTGGATGTAATTGGGGGATGTATGTACTATTCGTACGAAACTGAAAACCTTGATTAACATTGGTAACTGAACCATAATCTAATTTCAGTTGGACATTTCTGGTAAACATCTTAGTATCAATAACCAAGTCTACTGCATTATCTCCACAGGTGGGTATAAAATTCAAACCCCTATTCAAAACTTGTGTCTCATTTTCAGTCAAAATTCTACTAGAGAGATTTACTATCAATGAGGAGTCTTCTCCCACATTTTCTTGAGGGTGGGTCCATGGTAATCCTCTATCGACCCCTTCCTTTTGTGTCTGCCTCTGCTTACTGAACGTTTCCTTTCGAAGTACTGTCCTTGTGCTATTGGGAAAGGGACATTGCCCTTCTGTGTTACCATATTTCCAGGTTTTCCCCCCGATGTAGTTTTAGGTCTAACTACAGCCTCTTTAAAATTCTGTATGTTAGTATCATTTAATAAATTATCTATGTCTTCCCTACTCTCTTGTTGTGTATCTGGTTGTATTTCTAGACTCTTTGTGTTAGTTGGAGTGGGCATATTGCCTTCTCCCTCTAAAATGTTGTTTCTCCCTTCAGCTAACTGTACAGATGTCACAGTTGCTATATCTGTGGTTTCATCCCCAGTAACTGTCTGATGATCCATCTAAGTTCACATTCTAGGGTTCGATTTATTAAATCACCCCCTCTATAACTAGGTGTTAAAAGTTGTAGAATGCTAAAACTAAAACTATGACAAGGGCCTGTAAATTTACTATGCCTAGCTAATGCATTGAACTCTGAACCTTTCCTAATATGGTAATTGTGTTCCCTAATACGGTCTTTGAAGGGTCTGTTGGATTTCCCTACATAAAATGAGGGGCATGCTTCACATCTGGCTAGATATATTACATTCTTACTGTTACAGTTGGTGTTAGTACTGAAATAAAACGTATGTCCTGTAACCGGGTGTAGGAATGTCAGTTCCTCATTGATGTAGTTACAATGGTTACACATACCACATGGTACTGTATTTCTATTCATATAGGGGGTAATCTGCTCATGACTTATATTCTTCGGTCTGCATAATAACCTCTTTAAATTGGTTTTGTTTCTAAAAGTAATTCTGGGTCGAGGTCCCACTATTCTAGCAATATCACTGTCAGATAGCAAAATGTCCCAATGTTTGTAGAACATATCTCTAACCTCCTTCATATCTCTGGTAAACGAAATAATAGGTCTAACCCCTATCTTATCTGATGGCAAATTTTCTTCATGGTATACAGACTGATCAGAAAAATAAGGTCTAGCTCTAGTGGATTGTAGGTCATTTACTTCTAAAACAACTCTATCAATTAGTATAGGATCATAGCCACTGTCAATAAATCTATTTCTCAGTTCTTCTATTTCCTTTAAGTAACCTTCATCTATAGGGTTGTACCTGGACGCTCTCATAAATTGACCTTTCACTATGTTATAAAAAATATGGTTGGGATGCATACTACCCCTGTAAAGTAATGTGTTCTGATGACATAATTTACGATGTATGGAAGTATTTAAAAGTCCACTATTCAACTTAAATACTTCCACATCCAGATAAGAGATCCTACTATCCGAATAATTCAATGTAAACCTCAGGAATTCAGTTGAAGAATTCATATGACTTACAAGGGTCCTGAGTGTATCTGCATCACCAAACCAAAGAAAAAAGAGGTTGTCCACAAATCTACGGTATAAACCCCCAAATTCCTTAAATAAAGGGAAATCAAGAAAGAACCTATCCTCCCATGCAGCCATAACAAGGTTGGCGTAGCTATTGGCACAGGAGGTGCCCTTAACTACGCCATCCTTTTGAAGATAAAAATCTTAAGCCAAAAATAAATACATTGTTGGATAAAACCATTTCCAAATATAGTGTAATCAATTCTATCTTCTCAGCAGAGAAATCAGAATGGAGTCGTAGATAATCTTGTATATAGGTAATACCTATGTCGTTAGGTATAACTGTGAATAGACTTACAACGTCTAAGGTGACCAGTATATACTGTCTCCCCTCATCTATGCTGTTAATATATGTATATAAGTCCAACAAGAATTGCTTACTATCTCTCAATATGTAGTTATTCTTATCAACCAAGGGTCTGAGGATTGTCTCTATATAAATAGACAACGGTTCAGTCACCCACCCCTGCCCGGCCACAATCGGTCTCATGGGTGGATCAGTTTGAGATTTATGTACCTTAGGTAGCCCTTGTACAACTGGTACAACTGGGTTCTCAACCTTAAAATACTGATATAACTCCTCAGTGATGCTGGAAGACATTAGGAGATCATCTAAGGTATAGTACACATCAAAAACTTTCTGTCCCACTATTGCTTGATCAATCTTATCATAAAAGTTCCTATTACTCAGAAGTTGGGTCATTCTAATGTTATAATCTAGAGTGTCCATTAGTACAATGAGACCACCCTTATCAGCTGGTCTGATGACAAGCATATCATCATTTCTCAGACCCTTCAGTGCTTGTCTTTGTTTGTAATTCAAGTTCTGACCATGATTCATGTGCTTGTGTGTTTGAAAGTAGGTATGTATATTGTTCTCAATGACTTTCCCAAACACATCTATCACTGGATGTAATTGGGGGACGTATGTACTATTCGTACGAAACTGAAAACCTTGATTAACATTGGTAACTGAACCATAATCTAATTTCAGCTGGACATTTCTTGTAAACATCTTAGTATCAATAACCAAGTCTACTACATTATCTCCACAGGTGGGTATGAAATTCAAACCCCTATTCAAAACTTGTGTCTCATTTTCAGTCAAAATTCTACTAGAGAGATTTACTATCAATGAGGAGTCCTCTCCCACATTTTCTTGAGGGTGGGTCCATGGTAATCCTCTATCGACCCCTTCCTTTTGTGTCTGCCTCTGCTTACTGAACGTTTCCTTTCGAAGTACTGTCCTTGTGCTATTGGGAAAGGGACATTGCCCTTCTGTGTTACCATATTTCCAGGTTTTCCCCCCGATGTAGTTTTAGGTCTAACTACAGCCTCTTTAAAATTCTGTATGTTAGTATCATTTAATAAATTATCTATGTCTTCCCTACTCTCTTGTTGTGTATCTGGTTGTATTTCTAGACTCTTTGTGTTAGTTGAAGTGGGCATATTGCCTTCTACCTCTAAAATGTTGTTTCTCCCTTCAGCTAACTGTACAGATGTCACAGTTGCTATATCCGTGGTTTCATCCCCAGTAACTGTTTGGACAGTATCTATATTGGTAATGGTTGTATCTGAAACTGCATTGTGTGTGCTTTGCTCTAAGGGCATCCATACGGATGTCCTAGAGACATGTGAGGCATAGTTGCCACGATGGTTAGACACTACACTAGAGCTAGTCCTATCCTGTTACCTAGGCCATGTAAAAACTTGGTTACTGTTGAAATCCCTAACATCTCTACTAATCTTCACTTTCTTCTGCTCAATCAAATGTTTTTCAAACAAATAAACATCATCTATTACTCGTTCTACTTGATTATGCATATGTACATTGCTGCATTTCTTATTAACATTATAAAAACAATCATTAACAAAATTTTTCAACATCACTTCTTCAGGTGTATGATAATCGATTAATAACTTCATATAACTATAGCTTAATTCAATATTAAGCTGCTGCCATTTAAAAAGAAGATCAGGGAATCTACTCCCTGACGTGGGCATTTTTAAAATACGCAGCCCACGAGGTACAATTTTCTTTACAAGGCAGGCTTCGAAATATTGTCGCTGTACCTGTAACTTTTTTAGTTTCATAAATGCAACTTCAAGTTCTTGTAAGTCCTTCGTAATATTAGATGAACTATTCAAAGCATCTTCATTATTAACCGATTCGATGTTCGGCTGGAAATCCAAAAGTGCATTTTCATTGCCGGTCAGGCAAGCTTGAAAACGGAGTACACCCTTGTTTGTATTCTCTTTTACGGTTGTTCCTGGAACGTAAGGTAGTTCAATATTGGAGGTAGTGACGTTAGCCATTCCCTCAGGTTGCCGTGCACAAAAATATAGAATATAAAGTAAAACAAAAACGGCACAGCAAACCAATAGAGCCAGCTGACAGCGTAAAGAAACAAGCTCATAAAATACAATTACCATAAAGCGCTGTCGCTGTTGGCTACACCTCACAGTCACAGTTCAAAAAGTTCAGCGTGTTCTTCTAGAAATCTGGAATACTACTCCCAAGGGGAAATTGTAGTCAGCAATAGCACGAATGAAGTAAATCCATCAATACTGCTTCCAAGTAGGCAATGATAGTCAATGGTCCAAATGAAATAAAAACACAGCTTTATTCACAAATGCATAAAAAGTTAGCGCTTTCGCCGTTAGGCTTCTTCAGACTATACAAAATACATTCAGTGGCAATCATTTAAATAGTCCGCCTTATTCAATGATAGGTCAACAGTAATTAATGTTTAAAGCGCCCTAACACACATATAAATAAAAATGCAAACTATACAAACTATTAGGCATCTAAAATCATGTCAATAAATACATTCTATATTTAAATATAACTTTTAACTTTTAAAACTCTAATATACTTATGGAACGTTACAAATCATTTATGAGTACTATCTCATCATAACTATTGATATATAAATGTATATAAAAATATATATAAAATATGTATAAGAAAGATGTGTATTATCTTAGGACCACTTATTTACCTTGGTCTAGGGATCCTTCTACCTAACCTAAGTGCTAACTTTTTATGCATTTGTGAATAAAGCTGTGTTTTTATTTCATTTGGACCATTGACTATCATTGCCTACTTGGAAGCAGTATTGATGGATTTACTTCATTCGTGCTATTGCTGACTACAATTTCCCCTTGGGAGTAGTATTCCAGATTTCTAGAAGAACACGCTGAACTTTTTGAACTGTGACTGTGAGGTGTAGCCAACAGCGACAGCGCTTTATGGTAATTGTATTTTATGAGCTTGTTTCTTTACGCTGTCAGCTGGCTCTATTTGTTTGCTGTGCCGTTTTTGTTTTACTTTATATTCTATATTTTTGTGCACGGCAACCTGAGGGAATGGCTAACGTCACTACCTCCAATATTGAACTACCTTACGTTCCAGGAACAACCGTAAAAGAGAATACAAACAAGGGTGTACTCCGTTTTCAAGCTTGCCTGACCGGCAATGAAAATGCACTTTTGGATTTCCAGCCGAACATCGAATCGGTTAATAATGAAGATGCTTTGAATAGTTCATCTAACATTGCAAAGGACTTACAAGAACTTGAAGTTGCATTTATGAAACTTAAAAAGTTACAGGTACAGCGACAATATTTCAAAGCCTGCCTTGTAAAGAAAATTGTACCTCGTGGGCTGCGTATTTTAAAAATGCCCACGTCAGGGAGTAGATTCCCTGATCTTCTTTTTAAATGGCAGCAGCTTAATATTGAATTAAGCTATAGTTATATGAAGTTATTAATCGATTATCACACACCTGAAGAAGTGATGTTAAAAAATTTTGTTAATGATTGTTTTTATAATATTAATAAGAAATGCAGCAATGTACATATGCATAATCAAGTAGAACGAGTAATAGATGATGTTTCTTTGTTTGAAAAACGTTTGATTGAGCAGAAGAAAGTGAAGATTAGTAGAGATGTTAGGGATTTCAACAGTAACCAAGTTTTTACATGGCCAAGGGAACAGGATAGGACTAACTCTAGTGTAGTGTCTAACCATCGTGGCAACTATGCCTCACATGTCTCTAGGACATCCGTACGGATGCCCTTAGAGCAAAGCACACACAATGCAGTTTCAGATACAACCATTACCAATATAGATACTGTCCAAACAGTTACTGGGGATGAAACCATGGATATAGCAACTGTGACATCTGTACAGTTAGCTGAAGGGAGAAACAACATTTTAGAGGCAGAAGGCAATATGCCCACTTCAACTAACACAAAGAGTCTAGAAATACAACCAGATACACAACAAGAGAGTAGGGAAGACATAGATAATTTATTAAATGATACTAACATACAGAATTTTAAAGAGGTTGTAGTTAGACCTAAAACTACATCGGGGGGAAAACCTGGAAATATGGTAACACAGAAGGGCAATGTCCCTTTCCCGATAGCACAAGGACAGTACTTCGAAAGGAAACGTTCAGTAAGCAGAGGCAGACACAAAAGGAAGGGGTCGATAGAGGATTACCATGGACCCACCCTCAAGAAAATGTGGGAGAGGACTCCTCATTGATAGTAAATCTCTCTAGTAGAATTTTTACTGAAAATGAGACACAAGTTTTGAATAGGGGTTTGAATTTTATACCCACCTGTGGAGATAATGCAGTAGACTTGGTTATTGATACTAAGATGTTTACCAGAAATGTCCAGCTGAAATTAGATTATGGTTCAGTTACCAATGTTAATCAAGGTTTTCAGTTTCGTACGAATAGTACATACGTCCCCCAATTACATCCAGTGATAGATGTATTTGGGAAAGTCATTGAGAACAATATACATACCTACTTTCAAACACACAAGCACATGAATCATGGTCAGAACTTGAATTACAAACAAAGACAAGCGCTGAAGGGTCTGAGAAATGATGATATGCTTGTCATCAGACCAGCTGATAAGGGTGGTCCTATTGTACTAATGGACACTCTAGATTATAACATTAGAATGACCCAACTTTTGAGTGATAGGAACTTTTATGATAAGATTGATCAAGCGACAGTGGGACACAAAGTTTTTGATGTGTACTATACCTTAGATGATCTCCTAATGTCTTCCAACATCACTGAGGAGTTATATCAGTATTTTAAGGTTGAGAACCCAGTTGTACCAGTTGTAAAAGGGCTACCTAAGGTACATAAATCTCGAACTGATCCACCCATGAGACCGATTGTGGCCGGGCAGGGGTGGGTGACTGAACCGTTGTCCATCTATATAGAGACAATCCTCAGACCCTTGGTTGATAAGAATAACTACATACTGAGAGATAGTAAGCAATTCTTGTTGGACTTATATACATATATTAACAGCTTAGATGAGGGGAGACAGTATATACTGGTCACCTTAGACGTTGTAAGTCTATTCACAGTTATACCTAATGACATAGGTATTACCTATATACAAGATTATCTACGACTCCATTCTGATTTCTCTGCTGAGAAGATAGAATTGATTACACTATATTTGGAAATGGTTTTATCCAACAATGTATTTATTTTTGACGAAGATTTTTATCTTCAAAAGGATGGCGTAGCTATGGGCACCTCCTGTGCCAAAAGCTATGCCAACCTTGTTATGGCTGCATGGGAGGATAGGTTCTTTCTTGATTTCCCTTTATTTAAGGAATTTGGGGGTTTATACCGTAGATTTGTGGACGACCTCTTTTTTCTTTGGTTTGGTGATGCAGATACACTCAGGACCCTTGTAAGTCATATGAATTCTTCAACTGAATTCCTGAGGTTTACATTGAATTATTCAGATAGTAGGATCTCTTATCTGGATGTGGAAGTATTTAAGTTGAATAGTGGACTTTTAAATACTTCCATACATCGTAAATTATGTCATCGGAACACATTACTTTACAGGGGTAGTATGCATCCCAACCATATTTTTTATAACATAGTGAAAGGTCAATTTATGAGAGCGTCCAGGTACAACCCTATAGATGAAGGTTACTTAAAGGAAATAGAAGAACTGAGAAATAGATTTATTGACAGGGGCTATGATCCTATACTAATTGATAGAGTTGTTTTAGAAGTAAATGACCTACAATCCACTAGAGCTAGACCTTATTTTTCTGATCAGTCTGTATACCATGAAGAAAATTTGCCATCAGATAAGATAGGGGTTAGACCTATTATTTCGTTTACCAGAGATACGAAGGAGGTTAGAGATATGTTCTACAAACATTGGGACATTTTGCTATCTGACAGTGATATTGCTAGAATAGAATTACTTTTAGAAACAAACCCAATTTAAAGAGGTTGTTATGCAGACCGAAGAATATAAGTCATGAGCAGATTACCCCCTATATGAATAGAAATACAGTACCATGTGGTATGTGTAACCATTGTAACTACATCAATGAGGAACTGACATTCTTACACCCGGTTACAGGACATACGTTTTATTTCAGTACTAACACCAACTGTAACAGCAAGAATGTAATATATCTAGCCAGATGTGAAGCATGCCCCTCATTTTATGTAGGGAAAACCAACAGACCCTTCAAAGACCGTATTAGGGAACACAATTACCATATTAGGAACGGTTCAGAATTCAATGCATTAGCTAGGCATAGTAAATTTACAGGCCCTGGTCATAGTTTTAGTTTTAGCATTCTACAACTTTTAACACCTAGTTATAGAGGGGGTGATTTAATAAATCGAACCCTAGAATGTGAACTTAGATGGATCATCAGACTCAGAGCTGATGACCCACCGGGTCTCAACGAGAAAGTTCACATCAAACCCCTCTTGAAAGGTAGAAGGATCCCTAGACCAAGGTAAATAAGTGGTCCTAACATAATACACATCTTTCTTATACATAGTTTATATATGTTTTTATATACATTTATATATCAATAGTTATGATGAGATAGTACTCATAAATGATTTGTAACGTTCCATAAGTATATTAGAGTTTTAAAAGTTATATTTAAATATAGAATGTATTTATTGACATGATTTTAGATGCCTAATAGTTTGTATAGTTTGCATTTTTATTTATATGTGTGTTAGGGCACTTTAAACATTAATTACTGTTGACCTATCATTGAATAAGGCGGACTATTTAAATGATTGCCACTGAATGTATTTTGTATAGTCTGAAGAAGCCTAACGGCGAAAGCGCTAACTTTTTATGCATTTGTGAATAAGGCTGTGTTTTTATTTCATTTGGACCATTGACTATCATTGCCTACTTGGAAGCAGTATTGATGGATTTACTTCATTCGTGCTATTGCTGACTACAATTTCCCCTTGGGAGTAGTATTCCAGATTTCTAGAAGAACACACTGAACTTTTTGAACTGTGACTGTGAGGTGTAGCCAACAGCGACAGCGCTTTATGGTAATTGTATTTTATGAGCTTGTTTCTTTACGCTGTCAGCTGGCTCTATTGGTTTGCTGTGCCGTTTTTGTTTTACTTTACATGTACATATACATTTGCATACATGCTGATCACAAATGTATGCATCTGTGTTTGACAGTATATGTGTAATGTACACAACATATTGAGAAACAGCTGCTGCATACATTCCTTGCAGCTTTTGCATCTAGTTTGAGAAGTTGTATTTTAATGTATAACCTGTACATTGGAAACACGACAGAAAATACAAAATCCACACTTTGCACATCACTCTCATAACTGGATATGTTACCACATCATATAATGATGATGACACCATCTATGAAGACCAGTATGGCAAGGCAAAATCATACTTCAGGGATGGTACAGTTATTAACTACTGTGTTCTGCAGATGGGAGCAATATACCTTCATGTGGATTAATTTACCACAGTATCTACATTATGTGTGTGTCTCTATGCATGTATGTGTAAGTATGCGTGTGTGTGTGGTCAGAAGGACATCATTCTGTATCCTACTATCATCAGATCAGTCCCATGCAGAACTAATAATTTTATACTTATACATGCCTACACAGCCATCTCATGCAGGCCTCCCAACATAGTCTCCCAAACATGCAGTGATGATTTCATGCACTGTAAATTCTCCAGCAGCAATGTAAAACTCTGACTTGTGCCATGGTGCTCACATTAATTTCTGAGTTCTGTAGCTTGTATAACTAGTTAAGTAGTGGTTATAATTTCACTGCAGTCAGTTAGTGTGTGTGTGTGTGTGTGTGTGTGTGTGTGTGTGTGTGTGTGTGTGTGTGTGTGTGTGTGTGTGCAGCCCGAAGAGCATGAGTCTGCATCCAAAGGTCAGCAAGCAAGTCTCATCTAGGATAAATATCTTGACAGTTGCACATGCCTACACAGCCATTTCATAAATATCACCAAACATTTTCTCACAAACATACTGGGAAAGTCATCAACTATAAAGTGTTGTCTGATACTATAAAAGCTAGATTTGTGCTATGACACTTGCATTAAGTATTGTGTTCTGTAGATAGTTAGGTGAGGGTTCTAGTCTCACTGCAGTCATCTTGAGAGTGCATGTGTTTGTGTTAAGTTAGTTTCCATCTGAGAGACCATTCTACAACAGCATGTGAGACATTCCTACTGCCATCTTCTTCTCACCAGACACTGCTGATTTCATGAGCTATAAAGTGTTGTCTGATACTATAATTACCATACTTGTGCTGTAGTGCTTGTGTTAAGTACTGCGACCTGTAGATAGCTAGGTAGGGATTCTAGTCTCACTGCAGTCAACTTGTGAGTTTGTGTGTGTGCATTTGTGCTCAATTAGTTAGCATTCGAGAGGCCATATTACAATAGCATGTGAGACACTTCTTCTATCATCTTCTTCTGACCAGATACTTCTGATGTCATCAGCTATAATGCATTGTCTGACACTATAATAATCAGACTTGCACTATGGTGCTTGTGTTAAGTCCTGTGTTCTGTACTTAGGTAAGGTGTCTATTCTTACTGCAGTCAACGTGTGTGTGTGTGTGTGTGTGTGTGTGTGTGTGTGTGTGTGTGTGTGTGTGTGTGTGTGTGTGTGTGCACTTCTGTTCAGTTAGTTCACATTTTAGAGACCATTTTATAACAGCATGTGAGACACTCCTACTATTATCTTCTCCTCACCAAATACCACTGATGTCATCAGCTATAATGTGATGTCTGACACTGTAATAGCCAGACATGCACTTGCATTTGGTACTGTTTTCTGTAGATCACTAGGTAGGGATTCTAGTCTCACTGGGGTCAATTTGTGAGTTTATATGTGTGCATTTCTGTATAGTGAGCTCAAGTTTGGGAGACCATGTGAGACACTCCTACTACCATTTTCATCTCACCAGACATTGCTGATTTTATCAGCTATAAAATGTTGTCTGACACTCCAATAAGCAAACTTGTGCTGTGGCACTTGGGTTAAGTACTGTGTTCTTCACATAGGTAGGGGTTCTAGTCTCACTGCAGTTATGTCTGTGTGTGCGCGTGTGTGCGCTCATGTGTGTGTGTGTGTGTGTGTGTGTGTGTGTGTGTGTGTGTGTGTGTGTGTTCATTCAAAAATCAGTATGGTGACAATTTTAGAATGGCATGTGAATCAAGAGCTATGTCAGACACTCATATGAACATCTTCTTGTAACATACACCAATTATGTCATCCTGTATAAATTTCACTCTGACATTGTTCAAGTCTAACTTGTGCTATAGCAGTAATGTTAAATACTGTGTTCTTCAACTGCTGTAACTAGATAATTATAAGCTCTAATCGAATAGCAGGTAACATGAGGGTGCATACATTCCAATAATATTTATTAGACAATTTTACACTGAGGTGTGACTCCACATCCATGACAGACACTTCTCCCATCATGTTCTTCTCAGTATACAAAGATGTTATCATAATCCATAAAGTGCTAAAGTCAGACATATGTGGTCGCGCTACTGTTATACTGTATGGAATTCAGCTGCCATACCTACACTGGTATAATTTTCAAATCAGACTCAGTCTACTGCTGTGTATGGAGTTGGTGGTACATTGCTGTCATTGTATGATCATTTGAATTGCTTTTCATTTCACTAAGTCTTAGGAAAACCATTAATGTAGCCCCATGCATCCAACATTCCCTTTTTCCCTTCTGGCCACATGACATCCTTCCTGCATAGGAGTGTAGTATGCCCTCATATCAAAGATGCATATGCACATCATGAAGCAGAGTCCTCCCATGAACCTCTGAAAGCCATCTCCATACCACTGAATGTGGGATTGCTAATTATGTCATGGGGTGGTGTACATGCCACATATAGAGAGAGTCAGTATGTAATGCATTCAAACAAATATACACATATGCACATACCCTTACTGTCTTTCATCATATAGATATAGGGAGTTTGGTTTAAATGGTATAATAATGCCTAGGATTTTATGTGATATTTGCTGTTAGGTTATTAATGACATATGACCCTATGAATTTCAAATGTCAATGTTGCTGTCATCGACACGTGCTATGTTATGGTGTGTATGTAGGGTAGACCTACAAAAAGCTATTACAAGCTGTGATGTTAGGTAATATATTGATTGCCACTGCTGCCATTTCATTACATGTTCCTTCCATAACAGCTGTAATAATATGCCTCCTGAAAACTGTTGACACTGGATGATATTATGTACATTGTTGGCATAGTAAGGCATTTATTTTTGTAGTAGATCAGATCAATATTCTATACATTTCTCACTCAACCATCACAGTGAGACCTGCAGTATTGTACAGGTGTGCATGGGTATACCTACCATCATTAAATGCCCAGTGACATACATTAATATAAACTCATACTGATTGCATGGGCACAAGTCTTATTTCATTCACTTGTTATAAGGCTGTGTTATACAGAAAAATATCATATGTTTAAATTGAATTGCATCCTTGTGGAATTCATTGCATGCACAATTGTGTTGCTATTCCCAAGGATTATTGAGGTGATCACCAGCACCATTGTGTGACTATCACCACTCATGTCAGTAAATGTTCTGCATGAGCCACAACCAAGTAATTTGTAATATGTCCTTATATGTTATCAGGCTGCTGAAACACAGCTTTCCAATGAAAACCATATAGGTATATGTTTTGCAATTGATGTAATTACATGATATTGGTAGAGTTGTTTGACTGTGTAATGTAACGGTGATGCATAACCAAGGATGCATTTGGAGGTGTTGCCACAAAACATCTACTTAAATAAGTGAAAATGTTAAGGGTAATACACAACTAAGCACAGAGCTATTTGTGGCTATCAACAGTCATATTCAGCAGGAAAAAACAGACAATCTGCCAGTTGACAGTTTGTCTCACAATTCACAACCCATCCCCCCATCACCACTGGTCATTAGCCAAAGTATACATGCAAATATCACTCGGTTTATCTTCTCAGAAGAGCAGGTCATCTATGCACTCTCTAAGGGTAAAAACAAGGATCAGTGGGTCCTGACAACAGCCCAGGTTACCTACACCATGACTTACAACCTGACCTAGCAGACAGAGTTGGATAATAATTAATTAAACACAGCCTCCAGTCCACAGAGCCAATGTTCTTGCAGAAAGGTGTACAGCAGCAGTCAACTGTCTGAACAAGGGGGGATTATCGCTTGCTGCAGGGAATTATAGACCCATAATCCTGACTTTCCTCATCTGTGAGACAGACGAAGGAATATAATGGAACTTATCAAGAAGAACAAAAGTAATCCCCTGAGTGTGTACCAAACCCATGTTTGATTTGTTAAGGTTATATCATATCTGTTAAATCTGATTGATGTCTTGAAGAAGGTCAACAAAGACATGCATGAATAAAATAGTGTCATCCCACATAACTTGATCTGGCCAAGGCACTCGACACAAATCCACAATCAGGTATTACAGAGAAACTTAATCACATGGCCATAAACACCTGCATCACCAAGTGATTAGACAAACAGATCACACACATAATGTCAAAGTGTGTGAAGTCACCTATAGGTAAGGTTCATTGACCAGAACTGTACCTCAGAGTTCTTTACTAGGCCCTTTCCTGTTTAGTATTTAAGTCTCACAAGTCAAGACAAACTTAGACATCATTTGTCTAGCCAGCTTTGTGGACGACTGCAAACTGCAGACAATCGTTGAATCCAGGAACATTATTGCTATACTGCAGAAAGTATTAATACACAATCATGATTGTTGCCAGAGCCATGGAGACATGCTATATGAAAAAAGCAAGATTATTTCCTTTTTAAAGCAAATGCACAAGCTAATTAAAATATAAACAGCACACTCCTATGAGCAGACCAAATGTTACATGACCTGGGTACTCAGACAAATAGTAAGTGGAACTTTCACAAAAATGTGACCACAATAGTGACAAATCCCTTGTATGAAGCACATATCCTGAGTATGGGCAGGCCATCCACATTAAAGGCATTAAAGTCCCATTGGTCTCAGCTCTCGTCAAACCAATAATTAAGTACAATGCACCCTTTTGCATGTACCTCACCAGTATATCACATTTGCTACAGTGTGCTTTGACACATTATTTTGTTCATACATAAGTATTCTTTGTGATGCATAACCATTAGGACTTGACTGTGTGGACTTCCTCTCAAGGTGCTGTGACACACCCAGTAAATACATAGCTCATTGACAACATTAATGACATGGGTTACATTCCTGCAAGTGTGAATTGTGGCATATTTGTGTCATGCAAACCTCTCAACTAGCCAGGAATGTTTCTAATTTAAAATACAGGTATAACAGTGTCCATCTTAACTCCATCCAAAAGTGGTAATTTTGGAGGAAGGTGTGCTTGATTTCCCTTATAGGTTATTGACAAATCATTACAGTGGTGCAAGTGTGTGCATGCGGAATATGTTAATAACTCAGAATCACATATTTAATGCCAATAACACAGATTAATGGTGGTATTATCCTGATATTGTCAATGATTGTGCGTGCTTCTGTTTAGTGTTGTCCTTGAGCCTGTTGCTATGTGTCACACTTGGTTGAGGCCTATCCTGACATTACATTCATATTCCAAAACTCTTTTGGCACATCTTCACAATATGCACATACCTCCTGTTGTATAAACAGTCCTTGCTAAATGTCCTCTCCACTGATCATGCCAGGTTGCTTATATCACAATCATCTCCATTGATATGTGACTTTGTCTGAGAGTCAGGTAAAATACAATTAAGTGTGATGATATGAATACACCCATAAAGGAGGTGTAAACAGCAGTATGCATTATATCATATCCATATGTGATTAATGTTCATACTACAACTATCTTGTCTTTGGGGTTTGCATATATTGACATGTCCTTATCTGGTGTACATTACCATGTTTCATTTGTCCTCTTACTCATTTTTCATTCCTGTCATTCATGTCTGTTGATCTTTTTAATACATACACTTCCTCATAATGCTGTCTATGTACATTTGATGATCATCACTAAACTTTCCTGTTATGTGTTTGTAATGCATTCATTGCCTTAAATTCAAACCTGGTAGTCATTGTGGCTGTTCACACAATCCCACAGAACAAGTTGGCCATAGGTAAACATGTCTGCATGTCTGAATGTGTCTGTATTGCTCTACATGGTTAAATGACAGACAAAACTGTTGCTCACAATGAAACCTCACTTGTATCAATGTAAACAAGCTGTGCAACATGCATATACAATTCGCACTGCTGTTCATTGCGCCAGCATGTGTTTAATTATTTTATTTATTTAATATTTGTTAACTGGGAAAGTCCGACTTTGACCGAAGCCAATTTTCAGCAGAGGCCCAGGGAGAAATGCTCCAGATGCATATCTTTGTAAACTCCATGTAGGGTTCACACTAAACCTGCATGGAGTTTATTGAATCCTCGGTCTGCTTTTTACAAAGTTTTTCTTTCCACTAGGTATGTCACAACAGAGAATGGCAGCAGAATATATTTAGTGATGTACAATGTCAAATAGCAATGGGCAGGGAATAACATGAGAGGTTCAAAAGCTCCCTTGGCTGTTGTTACCAAGAAGAGAATAAATAACAGATATTTTGTTTGCTTTATTTTAATATTTGCTGTACTGGATAAGAGGAATGTGTAAGTTGCCCTATCCAAAGTATGAGCCCATTTCTTGTGAAATACCTTTCCATAGAATGACAATAGCTTCAGAAGGTAGAATAGGCCTGAAGAGGTGAACTCTCTGTCTCTTTATGGAACAAGCAAACTTATAGGATAAAGGAAGGACTTAAGTGAAATCAGCCTTCCCCAGACATCCCCCCAGATTCACTATTCCTCTATGCAGGACTAGCTTAGTCCTGTATGGAGGCAGCTGTTTAGGAGCAGGACAGCAGCGAGCCATGCATAGTAATGAGGCGCGCTGCCTGAGCTCCAAATCTGACATGGAGTGTGTAAGAGTGCAGGGGTTGTGTCTGAGAGCAGAGCTCTCAGAATATACACACCTCCGCAATGAAGAACAGCAGAAAGGGGAAGAAATGAACGAGACCGCTCACAGCTGTCCGCATATCCCCACCAACATTCCCCCTCATGTACTACAGCAAGTAAATAAAAATAAAATGAACAAACCTTATTTTTTTATTTTTTTTTTTAATCCGATTAAAGCTAACCGTAGGTGTGCAGCTGTGCCCATCGCTTAGCTGTGGTTAATGCAGCTTAAATGGCTGAAGAGGATAACAAGGAAGGTATATGCAAATGAAGCAGCATAGCAATAGTGTAGTGGGCAGAGCATTCGCCTTACGAGCAGGCATTCCCGATTTGAGTCCCACTGCAACACATCCCATTTTCCAAGGCAAAGCATGTTATGATTAACATTTATGTTGCATAAACCACTAAATAACATATTTTTATGAACTGGAGTACTGCAGTAAATGCACATGTGAGGAGTCAGTGTCATAATAAATAAAGCACTAGTAAGCAGGTTTATGCACCAATAAGCAGTAGTAAGCATATTTAAGCACTATTAAGTGAGTTTAACCCTGTCTGCACGGTGGTAAGCAATGCCTACACATATATGCAGATACATATATATATCTATATATATATATATATATATATATATATATATATATATATATATATACATATATATGTGACTCCACATACACACGCACATATATGTACAGTAAGACACATATGTAGAAGGTGCATACAATATGGAACAGCCACTATGCCTACAGTTAACACCTTAACAACTGGACACTGTATGAGCCACCCATACAAATGACAATCGTTGCCTGCAACATATACCCACAGAGAGGTCATAGGATATAACACCACACACAGGTTTGCATGAACCTTTATTTGTGTACTATTAGTTTTATATGCAATGTCATATAGCTGTTCAGACACTAACATCCATATAAACAGAGTAATGCAACTGTGAAACAGTTATACTAATACAGTAGTCTGGAAAGGTTCACAACTGTTGCTGTCCAGGCCAAGCCCTTCAAATAGTACAATGGTAAAGACAGACTGGGCCACAGGATACCAAACAATCAACAGTAAGTAATGCAGGTGTATAGTTCAGCAGCCTCTATCTATACTCTGTACACAATCACTAAGTGGTAAAAACTTCAGTTGACACAATGGGATGTAACTGTTACATAACAAGGCATAACTGACGTCATCACAAGCACACAGAAAAACAGAACAGTTTGTATGGCAGGAGGCAGTAGGCCTGCATTAACCCAATTTATGCAACTATTGTAAATATAGGTGAATTGTATGGTACTGTACATCCAGATACCTTAAGGCAGCTGACACCAGATACCCTCACATTTTGTAAAAGCCTAGGTTATTTATGGTGCAGCCCCCCAGACTCAATAATACAGGGCCATATACCACTGTTACATACACTGGCCTCTGGAGTGCATAAGGGCACACATGTATTGTGTAGGTGAAACCCACACATATATGGCCCCAGCCCCACCATATGTGTGGGAGACACAACAGCAGTGGACTAATGGCAGGAATGGCAGCGTGATATACTCACAGCCCACTACAGAACAACCCCTGACAGCATGTCATATGTGCAAAGCTTGGTATGTAGGTAGAGGACAGAGGCTGGAGCACAGGCTCGTATGTGGAAACATGTTGCCATACACTAAGCAAGTTGCTGTTGTCACAGAATAGTCTGCAACATACCCTTAGTCAGGGATTTGAGGTTAGAAACATAAATGGATATAGCTATGTACTGATAACAGATAACACTCAACACACACACTGCCAGTGAAATATCTGACACAGGACCTGTGTGGTGGACAGACAAAACATGATAGGCACACCTCTGGCCATCAAGAGGGTAGGTCCACAGTTGAGAGCTACGCAGACAGACTAGATTCCAAGGTAAACTAGTATGTACACACAAACCCTGTAACACCAGTACTATACAAAGCATAACACAACTCTACTCACACTCTGTCTGTAGTTCTAGAACCTCCTACAAATATGTAGCAGGCCTGAGTGTGCCAGTTCTCCTGTAAGAGGTATTTCTACCTGCTGTCTGTAACACTGATGCACACACACAGGAAGGGTGTCCATTACACAGGAAAGGTTAAAGGACCATGCCCACATGATGTAGTGATTTATAGTAGGTGGTTGCCTTAGCCAGCATTCATTCATCGAGACATCATTCCCACAACAGGTATGTGAAGTATATATACATGTAATAGAATGTAGAACCTGGTGCATCATAATGGGATAGGTGATGTGGAATGATTTATATGTGCCATCAGGTGTTTTTGTGATGATGTTCAACTGAACAACTGCTATGGACAATAGTGTCTGTCCCTGTGGGTAGTGGGCCATAGCCGTCAACTGTGCAGGTCAGCATTGACTGACAAGATGTAAGCCATCATAGTGTGTGTTGTGTAATGGGAACTATATATATTACATGGCCAATAGCTGGTGGTAGAAGTAATGCCATTATGATTGCCATGTGGGACCCATGGCCCACCACTGGCAGGATACTCAGGTTAATCTGTAATGTAGCATGCCAGAATATCATAGGTGTGTAATAGGGTTACCTGCAATTGGGTCCTACATATACTCCCCTAATGTCAGGCTGTGTCCATATGTGGCACCTGTCTGTGTTGTAGCAAGGCAGAATAGTGCAACTGTGCAGGAAGGTGTTGTGAGATTGTGGAGCTGATGGCTGAATGTACCCCACATATAGGTATGCATATGTGTACATATTTCACATATATAATATATAAAGATAAATATGTATATCAGCATGTATGTCCACAAATATACAGATACCCATGTGTACATACATCACACACACACACACATATATATATATATATATATATATATATATATATATATATATATATATATATATATATATATATATATATGTATAGATAGATATATATCTATATGCACATGTCTACATATATATATATATATATATATATATATATATATATATATATAAACACACACACAAACATATATGTATGTAAAGACATGTCTCCTATATTATTACCACAGGGATGCGTGCTATGTGCGAGGCACCAGCACACATAGCAATACACACATATATCTACAGCTGGCAGTGTGTGCAACATGGATGGATATGTCACATGTTAGTCCCTTGTTGGGACCACATTGCCCCCTTCTGTGAAGTATGCAATGGGAATATGGGGAAGTATGGCAGGTACACTTGTGGAGGTGGTCAGGACTGGTAGATATAGAGGACAGTCTACAGGGGTGGCATGTGACACTTGTGGTGGGTAAACACCCTGCATGGTGTGTGTGGTCTGTGATGTGGATGCCCCATGGGCCCAAATATGGGCACAATGGGAACAAGCCTCCCACCCACTGCTACTCATAACAGCAGTCCATGTTCAGAAAGTGCCTGGTTTGGAGGCTGAGCATGAGGAGCATTTTGGCCCTGTGAATGTGTACTGGGTGCCTCAGACTGATGTAGCACATCCCACATGTGTCTGTGGAGCCCGGTATGGTGCAGACTCTAGACCTGACCTCAGGGGACAGGAACATGTCTGTGTGTGCCCCGGGGGGGCAACATCCCCTGGGTGGTTCCTCCTGATGGTATTGCTGGACCCAGGTATCATGGGCAGATGGGTTTGGAGAGGTGGATCTGCTGGCCAATAGAACATATACATGTTGTTGCGTCACTGTTATAGAACATATGTTGGTAGTAATAGTCTACACAATCCCGGTACATGTCCAACAGCATGCATAGATATCCCCAATATACAGAATGTCAGATGTGCAACAATCCCAAAGCAGCCATACCACTGGCATATATGGAACCATAGTGACCCTGACCATGGCATGCAGGTGAATAGTCTGTAACAGGCCAGCAATTATAGTGTCCACA
This sequence comes from Protopterus annectens, assembly GCF_019279795.1. Classification (NCBI taxonomy): domain Eukaryota; kingdom Metazoa; phylum Chordata; order Ceratodontiformes; family Protopteridae; genus Protopterus; species Protopterus annectens. The sequence goes on along the minus strand of NC_056733.1, from coordinate 445,572,267 downwards.
CAGGGGACATGGCTACAATCACATAGCAGAAAGTGTGGTACAATACAATATTTGTCCCACTGGTAGGTAAGCTGTAGCCATACCTAATGAGTTGCGTGTACAGTTTGTTGAAGCTGATATGGTGTGGGGGGGTGACAGAGATGTGTATTATGAACTGTGGTAACCTTGCTGTATGAGTTGCTCAGAACTGTTCCCATCTTTATGTCTTTCAGCCAAGATAGGACATGCCTGGTTGCCCACCTATTCCCAAGCAGAGAATGATGTGGTGATATCACATTTGATCCAGCAGTATCCAGTGCTGTTTGGCATGGCTGCACATGAACAGCAGGAGCAGATGGCCCTGTGTAATGATCTAGTCCACCGGGTCAATGATGTCGGACTGCACAACCACAGTTATGAGCAGGTCTGGCATCATTGTACTGACCTGCTTCGCAATGCCCATTGGTGTGCTGCTGCCATCCAGGGGGATCACCTCACCACAGGGGGTGCCCTGTCATCCATCCCACCCTGGCACATGTGGAGGAGCTCCTGGCCAGCCTTGTGGTACCTGCTCATCTGGACAGCCGTCAACCACTGGACTCCTTCATGGAGGTGGATGTCACCTACACATCAGATGAGATGCGTGAAGGTAAGGACACAGGTTACATCAGTAGACCACTGTTGTATATACATCCATATTTGTACAGATAGACCATGCATATCTGACATGTCATAGATATATTGTGTTGCTGCACTGTAGTGCTAAACAGATGTCCACATGTGGTAGTATTGTGGGAATGTACCATTGATGCATTGTAATACTGCACTCACCCTGTTGCACTGCCACAGGTTTGGCCACTGGAATTGCATCTCTCACCCTCTTATATAGGTCCCTCCAGGATACCACAAAGACAGCAGCCTGTAGCTGGTGAGTATGTTTTATGTAGATGCTTGTCAACACGCTGGGAAGTAATGGCAATGGTATATTCCATGCACACATCTAACACACCTACCCCGAATGCATGCTGCACATGTGCATGTATTGTTGCTGCGAAATGCATGGTCTCACAGGGGTGACCATGATGGGGTATTGGAAGGGTATGTCAGATATCTACATAATAACTAACAACCTGTTATTGCAGAATGTGTCCACAGGGAGTAACATACTCATGGTAGACATGGTGTACAGCAGGGATGTGTTCAGAACAACTTCTGTATACAATGCAATACCAGTGTATATACCTGTAGGTCAATGGCAACTGCTGCAGAAATACACTATGGCATAAGGCATTACAGTAGTCCACATTATCAGCTCGGTTTAGGCTGCAACATTTGGTGTTCAGTGCATGGGACACTGCAAGGTGACACACATGTGTAGGGCTTACTTGTCATACATCTGCATAAAGGCTAAATGAGGGGGAGTTTCAGCATGACACACCAGTGCACTGCAGCAGGGATCCTAAGGATACTAGGAATAGCCCTATCAGCACATAGTCAGGTTCAGGAACTGTGGCAGCCATAACCCTACCCACACAGCAATAGTGACAGCAGTGGGTGTGCACCATGGGATGTGCCCATGAGTAGACCTTGCAATCATGCAGAATAGGGGGACATGTGTAGGGCAGACTGAACATACACTGGAAAATGCAGACGGCCCATGCTGGTATACCCCTGCCAGGTGTAGTGACTGCTGTAGTACACACAACAAGAGGAGAGATAAACCATCATGAGAAAGTACAGGACATATGTCACATATCAGGCTCATGTACTGCTAAGATATGCAGTGATGTGGTCCCATGGCAGATCAAGGATGTGTGTGTCAAATCAATAAAGGTGTGTACACCCACCATTGCCAAGGTATGCTCTGATGGTTGTCAGTATAAGAGTATTGGATTGGTCATGCATGGTCTGTTGAAGTTGACAGCTGTAAATCAGGCATCAGGCATCCACCAATGACAACTGTCCATATATCATGCCAGGTATGTGTTGCTGAAAAGATAGGGGCTGTGAGAAGTACAGCTGACATAACTGACACAGTACTACACATTCCGTAATAGGTTGTATACCTGTGAGTTGTGGTGCACAGTACATGGTAGGGTGCAGAATAAGTGCACAGCAATATTAAGTACATGGGTGCAGTGGTATCCAGGGGAAGGGGCATCACCTAGTGACACAGCACATGCATCACACACATGTAAACTGTTTATAGCATGGGTTGACTATAGGTGCACTGCATGCTGTTGTTTACCATATGTTATGCATGTTGACAGATGGGTAATAGGAGGACTGTGTGAGCTATCAATGTTCAACTTCACCTGTATGTGTGTGTGCATGTGTATGTGTGTGTGTGTATCCTGGTGGTTAGTTAGTTTGTCTGCAGGGTCACTGTGGTGAAGTGGAAGGAGGTAGATGCATGTAGGATGTGTGTGTGCATGAGCGTGTTTGTGTGTGTGGCCATGTATGCACATGTGTGATTGTGGGGTATTCATACAGCTGTACCTCCTTTTGGGACAGTGCAGTACATGGACATGGACTGCCACATTACACACCAGGAATACCAGTTATGTATGTAATCACAGGACAGTAAATATTATAATATGGTCTGTAGCATGGAACAGGCACCCAGATGGAAGGTAGACATCAGGTGCACCCTTAATACCACAGTCAGCAGGGAGGACACCTACAACCCATGTATGCAGCACTAGAAATGCATTGGGGAAGTACTAGTCAACACCAGGGAGTGCATCCAAATTATTACAGTTGTCATATGATAGGCTGAAGGAGCAGCATATCTGGCATATACTGAGCATTACATACACATGACACACCAGTGTGAGATATTATGGATACAACATAGTAGCCCATACATATAGGGGCCATGCACATCATGTCTGGATGTACAGAGGGTGCATACTGAATGAAAGCAGTGAGGCCATGTAAAACCAGTACACGCAGATTAGTCATGTAAAGTAGCAATAGACCTTGTGTTGTGGCAGCTTGTGTGGGCATTTAAAAGACTGAGATGTTAATGAGTGGTATCGATGTGTGTATGTTAACAAGTGTGATGCTGGATGGGGTAACACATGGACATATACGTGGGACTGTCTGTAAATCCATGGACAGATAGGTAATATGGAGTTGTGTGTGTGTGTGTGTGTGTGTGTGTGTGTGTGTGTGTGTGTGTGTGTGTGTGTGTGTGTGTGTGTGTGTGTACTGTTAGGTAATGCTGTACAGGTTTTAAAGTGTGCTTATTGTTTTCCCCCACAGATGCCAAAGTGGGTCAGGGTCCCTCCTGCATGCCATCTGATATTGGTGTCCATACAAACACCATAGAGGATGATAGTACTGTTAAAGCACAGGTGGGGTTGTCAGGGGCTGACACTGTGCCAACATTTGACATCCCCCTTTTTGCCACCCCAGCTTTGCACACAGTTTCAGTGCCTACACATACCCCATCACCAGTGGCCATAGTGGAGGAACAGCTGGCATTTGGTGCCAGTGCACAGGGAAGTGTGGTAACCATGCCTACTGTGTCTGGTCGCAGCAGGCATAGCCGGATGTCCAGCAGGGCATCACATAGGTGGATGTCCCAGGATGCTCATGGTAGGGCCGCTAGACATCAGGACCCTGGTATTGGTGACAGCTTGTACCAGCAGGCACATGTTTCAGGCTGTAATGGTGGTGCAGGCACATATGGAAGGTTACACCAGACAGGGCCTGAGGCTGCAGAGGGCTGCTCTCACATCAGTAAGTGACAACCTCCATAAACTGTCGGGTGTCATCTGTGCTTATACCAAGCACACGGATAAATGGCATGATGAGATGATGGCCCTCATCGGCCATGGTGTGTCCGTGCTTCAACGTGTGGTGGGGATGTGGCGACACCTGCATGGATGTGGGCCAGCAACACCAACAGTTGGCAGTCAACATGGACATGCTAGGACACCAAGTGGCTCCCATAGTGGTAGTAGCAGCCCCAGCAGTGTGGGGGGTGTGCTGTCCACACCACACCACAGCAGGTCACATGCACATGGCCCTGGCCAGTCCCAGGAGGGACCTGGTTCCAGCAGAAATTTGTCATCAGTAGGTGAGAGTAGCACATCTAGGCCTGTACCTGGACATGTCCATGGAACCTCTGGCAGGCACAGTCCACGTGTTCATGACCAGAGGCAGTGAACTGTACACCCTGCCAGGTATGGTTTGCAGTTGTCCATAGACACCTGTATAAGGCACCCACATGGCAGAACTGTGTGCATGCATACCCAAACACTATGCAAACACACCTAGGGCAACCCCATACTTACACACACCACATCACCTCGCCCATCCCTCCACAGTACACCCCTTACCCACACACATGGTGTCAAATGTATGGCCTACCCTCGGCCTCTGGCAAATCAACATCACACCCTGTGCATATGATGATACCTGTGCCACATCCCTGTCATCCATGCCATCAATGCAGGACAGGCTGATATGGTTCTGATGTACATGGTGACTGTACAACAGTGTACCACAGTACTGCAGTGTAACATGTTGCAGGGAGTACAGTGTAATGCATATAAGTCAGGTAGTGTAATCATCCAGCAATGATGCCGCATAGCTGTTAGTAACACTGGTGGGATGTGCTCTCTTTAATGTTATCCACTTGGGTTGTAGGTGTACATGTGTCAGCACCAGGAAGCCCTGTGCATATGATACCTATGCCACATCCCTGTCATCCATACCATCAATGCAGGGACATTCTGGTATGGTTCTGATGCACACAGTGACTGTACTACAGTGTACCATAGTACTGCAGTGTAACATGTTGTAGGGAGTAGAGTGTAATGCATATATGGCAGGTAGTGTAGCCATCCAGCAATGAAGCCTTATAGCTATTAGTAACACTGGTTGGATGTGGTCTCTATAATGTTATCCATTTGTTTTGTAGGTGTTCATGTGTCAGCACAAGGATGGTCTGCAGTAATATTGAACAACGGTGTATGTGACTGGGTAACACCATGGCTGTGACATATCTGGGGTACAGTTAAACACGTCACAGTTTACTAAACCTGTTATTGCCTGTGCCACATGGACGGGTGACCAACTGAGGTGTGTATACCCTGCAACCTGATGTAGACCCATCCACATACACACACACACTGTTACTTGGCAACACTGGGAGTAGACCCCATACCTAGCTATGTAGTGGTACTGATGTGTGTGGCTTACATTGAACACACCACACAGCATTTAGGATGAGGTGTCTCCCAGGTTACATGTTACATGCAGAACATCCCCAGACATGTACAATATGCTAATGGGGGATGTGATGGGTGTATCTGGACAAAACGTAGTGTGACATACCGTCATATACACATTTAAAAACACATAACAGCCAGACACACATCTGAGATACCAGGGCTTATCACTGCTAACTAACCTGACCGTTTGTCCAATGTGGTATAGGTAGGCTGCACACATTACATGCATAACTGGCTTGGATTGTGGTAACAGTTATCTGTATGGTTGATGGTGACAGTGGTAACCATAACATGGTACATGGGACATATACCAGGTGTACCTTGGTGTAAATGACAGTGTGCACAGCACCCACATCCCCCCAGTGGATATTGTACTCCCTGAAACCCATTATGACACTCGGCCATACCCACCATCACACATTGGCTGCAACTGCGATACAACCCATAGTATACCCAAACAGAGGTACTACAGAGATATGCATCTCACGAACATGCCACACATGTAGTAGGGTGTTGCATTGTCATGCCTCACCTATGGGCAGCAACAACAAAATCTGTACTACTGTGTGGCAATGGGTATTATAATAGGAGTATGTGGCCTTGGAATGCTGTCCCCTACAGATATATGGACATGCACACCTACACATACATGCCAGAACACAATGGGTACCCCATGCCTATCACCCCATTTGTAAAACATTGTTGTATTGGTACAGCAAGGCTCATGTAGCTGGTATGGGGGGAGCTGAACAGGGTACATGTAATGTCCCATACAGCAGCAGCCGCAATTGACTATGGTAATGGGTGTTGCATTGGTTGTGAAGGCCCTCATGGAATTCCCAAGTTCAGGTGTGCTAACACACAGACACTGCTATACTCAGTCATGTATACATTTTGCACTGTTATAAAGCTTTTTTTATTGTTTCACTGCATGTATGTACTTTTTTATACTGTTTTAACATTACTTAAGTGTAAACTGCTGCTTTTTCATACTGAGAGTTGTATTTTCTGTTTGTGAGTGCTCTATCCAAGCTTTTCTGTGCATTTTTGATAATTGTCTGTTTACAGTTAAAAGCATTCTCGAATCTGCTACTTGATCTGTTTAAAACTTTCATATAGTGGCTACAGCTAGGAACTGTAATTTCCCACCCACTATCCCTAGTGTTGTGTGTTCTTATACTTGGTGGCTTTGCAGTTGCCTGCCCATACTGTATATTTGATCTGTGACACTCCTCCCAGTCTAGTGTCATTAGTTCACTCAATCTAATAGAGAACATTTGTGAAGGCCAACCCACTCAGATTCTTAACGTTGAATTAACGTCTGTTCCAGTTTTCTCCATTTCCACTTTATTGGAAAAAAAATTCTAAGCTTGCTTCCCCCTTTTCCTGTGGCAGGTCTTGCCCAGATATGGATTTGCTGTGTCCAGGACTGTTTGTGAGCTCCAATGAACCTATGAACCTAAGCCCCCCCCCCCCACTTAACTGGGGTTAAATTATTCCTGGCGCCATAAAGTCTGTTCTTCAAAATTTCACTTGCAGCTAGCCAGCTTTTTAGTTTTAGCACTCATCTGTTTCTTTGAGCTCAGCACTTGTTCAGAACTCATAGTAAGCACTAAATAAGTTACAAATTACTACAGCACTCAACTTTCCTCACTTGTCTAGAGGAGAACAGTTTTTAGTACTTAATAAATAAGCACCTATTCAAGCATGTCTAAAGCTCAGCTCCCAGTGTATTCTCCTGTCTACCTGATGAATCTGGGCATCTTGGGATAATGCAGCAGTTGCCTCATGTACACAGACAACCCTCTCCTCCGATCACCCAACACTATGACCTGTGAGAGATGCACTTATATAGCCAAACTGAAAGCAAAGCTCTCTTCACCAAAGACTGGCCTAGACAGTCAAGAGAAGGTAACACTGCACCACACTCATCACATAGTCCCTCAAAACCTACACCACCAAAACACACACACAGAAGCACAAAACACACACCTACATTCGCGGAGGCTCTCAGTACAAATCTGCCCAAACAACAGAGACCTCCAAAGCAGAAATGCAAGCAACCTCCACCCCCCAACACAACCCAAATGACAGATAGCCCACATACTCAGTGTGCCACTCAACTACAGCCCATAAGGCATAACATACCCAACACTCTAGTCATAGGTGACTGAATAGTCAGGCACACTGATGTTCCACTCACCAGGCTAAACAAGGAAAAAGTTACTGTCAGCTGCCTGTCAGGTGCCACAATCTGCCACATAATGCATGCACTCAGGTCACTCCACAACAAGTACAAATATGACTCTGTCATTGTCCATGTTGGTGTGAATGACCTGAGATGTACCTCCCTGGACTACATGAAAAGAGACATGGAGGAGCTCTCCGATCTTGTAGCCCAGGCAGGTATGACCCTAGCCCTGAGTAGCATCCTGCCATCACCCAGAATGATACCACAGTACAAGGACAAAATGATTGACTTTAACAATTGGCTAAGCTTCTGGTGTAATTCTAAGGAAATCCAGTATCTGTCTGCCTAGGATGACATGATCAACAGACAATGCTGCTTTGCCAAAGATGGCCTGCACCTGTCGCCCTTGGGATTCCGGATACTGGCAAAGGCTCTTGCCACCCCTATAGTGCCTTTTTTAAGCAAGGTTCAAATGACAAATTCACCACCATAACAGGTACAAGCAAGCATGAGGGTAATGCTACTCAATGCTAGAAGTCTAAACCTCAAAATGCACTCACTCGAGGCACTATTTAAATAGAACATTGACATCTGTGCAATGACAGAGACCTGGTTCAATGCTCCAGAGAGCACCCCTGCATTACCAGGCTATAATTCATACCACACCTTTCGGCCACCAAACCCAGACCAAAACACTAAAGGTGGAGGCGTGTCCATATTCATTAAGGATAGCCACACCTCCAAGCAAGTTGCTGAGCATAATGCATCCGAGATTATCCAAGTTCAACTAACTCTGGGCAAAACTGCAATCCAGATTATAGCTTGCTACAGACCCCCCACCATGCCCCAGGATTCCCACTCCTCTTTTCTTGATACACTGGAAAATATAAAGGTACAACCCAACACTCTAATAATGGGTGATTTCAACTACCCTACCATTAACTGGGAAAACTACTCATGTACCAACTCTTTTGCTCAACGTTTTCTGGAAATCATCAATTCCAACACCTTGGATGAACTTATCCACACCCCCATCAGGGGCAGCAATATCCTAGACCTGGTCATCACCAACATGGGTGGCCAGTGTTCCACACCAGAGGACAGCTTCTCATTGGTCAGATCCGACCACAAGCTAATCACCCTAGACATCCACATCCCGCACCCACCCCCACCCCCCATTAGGGAAACAACCGTACAAAATTTCTCCAAAGCCAACTTTACACTTCTTAAGACAGAAGTGGCAAACTTCACGACACCCATGCAGATGGACAATAGCGGTACAACTGCTGAATCCTACACAAATGCACTTTATAAGCACTTACACGAGTGCATGGATCATGCTATCCCTAACAGAACCAAGATGCTATCCTCCAAAAAAAGGAAGGCAATCTGGTGGTCTTCTGCCATAAACAAACTCTACAACAGAAGAAAGAAACTGTTGCAAAAAAGAGTAAAATCCCATGATTGGAGGAACTCCCCGGTCAGCCTCAGTAAGAAGCTGAGATCCCTCATAAAATCCTCCAAAGCTAGTTATGAAAACAAAATTGCCACTGATTCTAAAGACAGCCACAAAGCATTCTATAGCTATGTCAAGAATCTCCATGGCAACACTCACATCTGCTCTGAGTTACAGCACAATGACACAAAATATACAGAACCAACTGATATTGCCAACATACTGGCAGATAAGTTCAGTGCTAACTTTAACCCCCTCTCACCCCCTAAAAGGCCCATCTTTATACCGAAAGAATGCAAAGTTCCTGTAATCACGGCTGTACAGTTAAAAACCTCACTCTCCAAAGCCAAGAACACAGCATCCATGGGAACTGACAACATTCCAGGCTGCCTTCTACATGAACTACAGAATGAACTGGCACCCCACCTAAGTACCATGTTCAATCATAGCCTCACCTCAGGCTTTGTGCCCATTGAATGGCGCACCACGACAGTTATCCCACTCCACAAAGGGGGGCCAACAACAGACCCTGGAAACTACCACCCCATTAGCTTGACGAGCTTAGTCTGCAAGGCCATGGAACGTATCATCATGGAACCCATAAACAAAGACATTGGAGATCTCCAAAATCTGGACCCCACACAGTTTGGGTTTGTAAAAGGAAGATCATGTCTCCTAAACCTGATAAACTTCTTTGAAGTAGTCATCAAAGCCATAGATGAGTGTAAGGTGGTTCACACAGTCTATTTAGATCTCACCAAGGCATTCAACACCATCCCCCACTCTGGAATTATAGATAAACTCACTAAACTAGGTATAAATCCCTATGTCACAAGATGGGTTACCAACTGGCTTACTGACAGAACCCACACTGTGAAAGTAGCAGACTCCAAATCAGACTTCAGACCAGTGACAAGTGGAGTACCACAGGGTTCAGTCCTGGGTCCTCTCCTGTTTGGTATCTACATCTCTGAAGTACAGGCTAACACAAAAAGTCTTTGGCTAACTAAATTTGTGGATGACTACAAACTAGGAGCCATAATCGAAACTCCTAACGATGTAGACATCCTACAAAAGGGCCTCACTGAGACAGATGCCTGGTGCCAAAGACATGGTCTCAAGCTCAATGCCAAAAAGAGCACTGTCATCCCCTTTGGTAAAAACTCTGTACCCATGAACTACCACATAGGCGGTAGTCTACTTAACACCGAAAGTGTGATAAGAGACCTTGGGACACAGGTGGACAGTAGTCTCTCCTTTGATAATCACATTGCCACAGTGGTCAGGAAATCCTTCTATGTGGCACACCTCATCACAAAAGGTTTCTCATCCAGAAAAAAGAGGTAATTGTTCCCCTCTACTCATCACTCAGTAGACCCATTATAGAGTACAATACCCCTTTTGGTATTTACCGCAAAAGACATCTACAACAATGGGAAAGGCCACAAAAATACCTCAAAAAGAGGATTACTGGCCTGAAACAGATGCCTTACGCAGGCCGTCTCAAAAACTCCAGCTTTACTCAGTCGCATATCGCCTATTCAGAGGCGATCTCTGCCTAACATACAAAGCTATGTCAAACCCAGAGCTGTTGGACATGCTCCACTTAAAGAAATCCCAATCCCTCCGAGCTACATGCTCTAGGGACCTAAACCTTGTCACCACAATAAACAGAACATGCCGGAGGGATAGATTCCTGTCCCAGAGACTTCCCATACTCTGGAACAGACCACCTATCTCTACCTATGTCAAACAGAGCTCCTCATTAGCACTCTTCAAGAAAAATCTTGATGATTGGATGGGTAATAGGAAATTCACCCCGGGGATCACTTCTGTGGTTCTGCTTGACAGGGGCACAGGAAAATAATTTTCTTGGGTGGCAAAAGCCAGGGTACCTTTTTGGCTAGGCTTGTACAGGCCCTAGGGCCAATAGCCTAGTACCTACTTATGAACCTATGAACATACACATGTGTCAGTGTAGGGGTGTTTCCCTGCAGGTGGTCATAGCTGTGTACCTAGCTATTTTCCAAGGGGAGATGGGTCATGTAGGGGTTGTGTGTACAGTGTTACCCTGCCACCTACCAGGTGGCAGCGGGCATCTATCAAATGCCACTACTGTCATGACCCTGAGGGTATGAATGACATGCATTAGCTAATCCTCCAGGTGCCTCCTCCACATGGCCACTGAGGTGATCAAGTTGACATGTATGAAACATGCATTACAGCACATGTTTTTTGTCTGTGATGGTGACCTGCACCCAAGCATATTCGGTTGACTGTGGTAGTGTAGTGGAGGTACCTGTGGCATGTGATACGTACAGGGTGACATCTACTATATGTGTCACTTCTTACACAGCTGGCCAGACATGTCAGTGTCAATCAAGCTTAGATTGCCTGTACATATCCCAGCTTGATACCTGCCATCTGCACATCTGTACAGGGACTGACAGTCATCAGCTTGGCAAGTAGCTATACAGTAGCATGAGTATGTTGACAGATAGATGTCTGAAAACAATATGTATGTCATAACTACATGTCAGAAGCCCTCAGTAACATGTGCTGTACAGACAGTAGTCTAAAGTTACATTCCACATGATGGACCATTACCCAGTAAGGGGTATATACTGTGACACAGCTCACACACCAGGGATACAACAGGGAGGCCTCAGAGTCCAGCTATGCCTACAGGTGTGGCTATTGTCAGTCCTACATTTAGCAAACAGACAAGCCACTGGAAAAGGAATAAATCCAGATACAGTGCAAAAAACAAGTCCAATGTAAAAACCAGTATCTAGAATGCATGACTTACACCACAAATTAAGAATACGAACTGCAACATAGATCAATGAAAATAAATGTATTTATTCAAACGGAATAAGCGCTTTCACAGTTATACTTCAACACTGCTTCATCCGATGTTAAAAAAGAGAAAAGTCCACTTCCTATATACTATTATCTGACCAATCAAATGCATGTATCATACCACGCCTCTAAAACACATAAGAGCACAATACTATATTGTATATTATAAATACTAACTATAATAAAATCACATTACATAAATACAAAACATATATTAAAAATATGTACAAAAACTCTCTCTCTCTCTCTCTCTCTCTCTATATATATATATATATATATATATATATATATATATACACACACACAGATACCTAATGTCAACTATATTAAAAACTTCATCTAAACAATCTTCTTGCTTTAAGGACAGGTTTCAATGGAACCTGACCATTCAAGCCTTTTCCCTTGTATGATTGCATCCTAAGGATCCATGTTGACACCACCCTTTCAGTGTGATTACGGATGTCCCCCATTCTTAGGGACTCATATACCTTTTCTATAACTCGAAACTTGAATATATGGTGTTCACCTCCTGACATAACATGCTTGGCCAATGCGTTATCCTCATACTTAATTAAAATAGAATAGGTATGCTCCCTTATTCTAGCCTTGAACCTATAATTACACTTCCCTACATAAAATGAGGAACATACAACACAGTGTGCCAAATAGATCATGTCTTTGTGTTGCAATCAGCACATATCCAAAAACAGAACCTCTTTCCATCATTAGGGCTGATAAAGATATTATCAGTCTCAGTGTAGTCGCAAAAATTACAATTACCACAGGGGACAGTACCCCAGACATTAAGACCACTATCTATCTGTCTATTCTTATCTGGGTAACATAACATCTGTTTCAAATTCCTCTTGTTTTTATACCTAATCTTAGGTCTTTCCCCAACTATTCCTTTAATCTTATCATCAGTAAGAAGTATAGGCCAATGTTTCTTAAACATCTCAGTTATTGCCTTAGTATCACTATTAAATTATAATGTGACATTCAGTGAATCAGGCGGTTTACTTCTAGTTTCTGAAATCCCAGTAGCTGCACCAAGAGCAAAACCATACTATGTAGTGCTATCATATTTCAATGCAGTTATTGGATGTGCCACATAGGTTACATGTTGAGGAGCCCTCAAAACATATATGTGATGGTGAGTGGCATCTGCAACAGGGATATGGTAGCTATACGGGAGGTGTATTACATGGGTCTGTCGCATGAACAGATGCCAGTATCAACACAACCGCACTCTCACAGGGATGCATGCACATTGACACACATGGCAGGGCCAGTAATACAACTCATCATTAGTGAGATTGCCACAACACATTACTGTGCAGGTATCACATGCACCACAAGGGTCACACAGAGGTTATATGGGCAAAGAGTATGTGGAAGTGTCTGACATTGGACAGCATGCTTCAGCATGCCAATGGGGGTAGTAGTGAGTGTGAATGTGATCATACACATCATACAACACACACACACACACACACACACACACACACACACACACACACACACACACACACACACACACACACACACACAAACACACACACACGGCACCAGTACTGAAATGCATGGGTGCATTGCTTCACAGGCTTGTAGTGGTTGACTGTGCCAGACAGCTATACAAGGCTAGGTGGTGGGTATATCTTGGCATCAGCCCACATGACACTGGTCTGAATTGTGGCTCAGTGGTGTTGTTTCAGTGTTTGCCTACACAGGCGAGTATTGTATTCACCATCCGGTCACCTGGGTGACTATTGTGTGTGGCCAATGCTGTGCATTGCTTGACATGTATGTTTCCTTAGTCCATGACATGGATGGTGTCTGGGATGTGCACACCTCCCACATGCATGTGCAGTTACATGTGGAACTGTACCTGGTATGTCTGGCTCATGTTGTGTACACAGATTATCAGATGTGCCAGTCCTGGCCTCATGTGGCAGGAACTGGTAATGGACAGCAGATTTACCCTGTACCTACATTGATAGCATGATACCGGCATTCTCTGGTGTCAGTGGCATCTGTCCATATAGGGCATGTTTTCAGGGATGGTATGTCCTTTGTGTGTCACATTTGATGGCTCCACAGGTGTTACAGGTTTCCAGTGGGGAACATGGGGAAGGTGCACTGTCAGCATGTATGTGCCTATTAGACAGATGGGCAGGGTGCCATGCCCTCTGTAGTCCACTGTAATCACACAAAGGTACTATCAGTGGGCAATATGCAAAGTACTACCAACATAGCGGCTGTTGCCTAGGCAAGTGTGTGTTTGTATGAGACATGGGTTAAGAGTGTTATCTGGGTAATACTGGGGTTGCTAACTTTGTTTGCCTGGCTTTAATGTCACATGTATGGGTATGGATTTACACCCCAGCCTCTTGGCTATTTCACATCTGTTATCCCTGTACAGTGGACATTGTGATATATACTAGGGCCACCATATAAGAAATTTGCAAAACCTGCTCCACATTGAGCCCAGTTGTTACACACTCACAACCACCTCCACACAGGATACAAGTTACAAACACAGACACACACACACACACACACACACACACACACACACACACACACACACACACACACACACACACACACACACACACACACACACACACACACACACACACACACACACACACACACATACACATACACACCTGTCATGTCTGGGGTTAGAACTCCTACCTAACTAGTTTATTACACTACAGCATTACACAGTTATAGGATGTGCCACAGAGATTATTGGAATACTCCTTCCCTAAAGGTGTATTTCACATTGGATAAAAGCAGGATTGCCAAAGTAGGGTATTTGAATTTTTGTGAGTGTTGCTAGGCTAAGATGCATTGCTCCTGACACAGACAAACACACACACACACACACACACACACACACACACACACACACACACACACACACACATACTTGCCATGTCTGGGATTAGAACTCACACCTAACTAGTTTATCACACTACAGCCAGCAGTACGCAGTTATAGGATGTGCCATGGAGATTACTGGGTTACACCTTTCCAAAAGGTGTATTTCACAATGTATGACATAAGCAGCCTTGAGAAAGTAGGGCAATTGAATCGTAGTAAGTGTGACTAGCCTAAAAAGCATTGCTCTCTACACAGAGGGTGACACACATACACACACACACACACACACACACACACACACACACACACACACACACACACACACACACACACACACACAGTTGCCATGTCTGGGATTAAAACTCTTACCTAACTAGTTTATCACACTACAGCAGTACACAGTTATAGGATGCGCCACGGTGATTACTGGGCTACACCTTTCCAAAAGGTGTATTTCACAGTGTATGACATCAGCAGCCTTGACAAAGTAGGGCAATTGAATTGTAGTGAGCGTGAGTAGCCTTTAATGCATTGTTCTCTATACAGATGGTGACACACACACACACACACACACACACACACACACACACACACACACACACACACACACACACACACACACACACACACAGTTGCCATGTCTGGGATTAGAACTTCCACCTAACTAGTTTATCACACTACAGCAGTATTCAGTCATAGGACATACCACAGAGATTACTGGGCTACAGTTTTCCGAAAGGTGTATTTCACAGTGTATGGCAACAGCAGCCTTGATAAAGTAGGGCGTTTGGATTGTAGTGAGTGTGACTAGCCTAAAAAGCATTGCTCTCTACACAGACAGTGACACACACACACACACACACACACACACACACATATACTTGCCATGTTTGGGATTAGAACTCCTACCTAACTACTTTATTACACTACAACAGTTCACAGGTATAGGACGCACAATGGAGATTACTGGGCTGCAGTTTTCCAAAAGGTGCATTCCACAGTGTATGACATCAGTAGCCTTGACAGAGTAAGGCATTTGAATTGTAGTGAGTGTGACTAGCCTAAAAAGCATTGCTCTACACAGAGGGTGACACACACAGTTGCCATGTCTGGGATTAAAACTCCTACCTAACTAGTTTATCACACTACAGCAGTATGCAGTTATAGGGCACATCACTGTGATTACTGGGCTACACCTTTCATGAGGGTGCATTTCAAAGTGGATGCCCTCATCAGGCTTGTCATAGTATGGCTATGGGAAGGGCAGTGTGTGTGCGTGGACCATAATCCATTCATTTTGAGGTTGAAACACCACATGGGGGCACACTCAGGGTTATATTCCACAGGTACGTGTATACAGCTGCTAGATGACTACTTCCTTGAACAGTCATGTTGCACAGCTGGCACTTGCACCACATAGTCCGTCATGCTGACAGATACCAGTGGCTAATGTCTACAGTGAGGGACATCCAAACCTCATGTGGTTGTAGCCATTTGGCTGTGTGCTGTGTGGGTCAGGCTTTATAATGGGTGGCTCCTTGTGATAGTCACTCTATTCCACACATCTGTGTACATCTACTTTTGGCTTATTATAGTGTGTTGTCCTTGGATATATGCCTGTATTTCTATCCAGTGTGTGTGTGTGCAAAGCAGGAGTGCTGCATACTGAGGATTGTCTGCACTAACATCTGCAAATGCCAGATATGTCCGGTCCACTGTTGTTTGCAGACATGGCCTTCATTTGTTTAATTGTGTGAGCATGCCCATTATGACCTTTCAGTATGTTGTTGGCTGATATTGCCCTCATTTCTCTAAGTGTGTGAGCATGCCCAGTATGCCCTTCTGTATTGAATGTGTGGATCGATTCCAGGTAGTTTGTACTGCAGTGCAGACCTTTCTGTTGTACACCTAAAGGTAGCATACTGTTTCTGCAGGGTATCCATCAATTATTTGGCAATATGGGGACAAACTGTGCAGGGGATAGTGTGTACTGTAGGTGATTGTGTCTGTGCTGCTTCAGTTGCATGGTACTGCTGTTAGCAGAGATATTCAGACATGTGTTCTGTTATACACAGAGATGTTTTCTGTCCTCATGTACTGTCAGGTGGACATTCTTGCTCACAGTGATGACTTGTGGGTCAAGGGTGACTGCAGCTGTGTCCCGTATTGTGGGCAGACACCTACATATTCATGGAAAGTTACGCCATTCTGGAGTGGGAGCTGCAGACACTTGGTGCTGGGTTTGTGTATGCAATTCAGCACCTTGGTACAGTGCTGGCAGAGGATCCCATACTTGTCCGTCCATCAACATGGCAGTATGGCCTTATCTTGCTGTGGTAATGCCTCACAGCTTTACAGATTTGCACATGTTAGCCAGAGGCAGGGGCCATGGCTCAGGACATTTACCCTATTGTGGTGTACGGGCAGGTGTGTAGCCACCCATTTATGTGTTTGCAACCAAGGATACTGTGCACACATCTTGGTGTTGGAACCTGCACATTCCATGCTCCCCATGCACCCACACCCTCCTCTGTTATTCTAACTTCTTCCATACATTATGCATACATTATGTGATACTTTCCTTAAGGGTACCACATCACAGGTGTGTGTTATTGTTGGTCCACAGTTCATGCAGTGGGACATGGTGGACATGTTACTGTGGTTTGTCCACATGGCCTTGCATATGGCTTAAATTGAGTGTGTCATGTTGTTATTTGGGTGTCCATGACATAACATGCATTGGCAGTATGTGTGAGACACAGACCTTTGGCAGGCGCTTGTGGGACATTAGGTGTGATGCAGGCCAGATGTGGCAGGCCATTGCAGTCTGTCAGTCCTACAGTCCCAGACCACCATACAGTATATTCCCCTGGGGTGACAGGGTAGATGTGATAGTTGTTCATGCCAATACTTTCTATCAGTTTTGATCAGGTGGTATGGATGCTGGCAGAGTGCTACCTACAGCTAGGTACACACCTGCATGGGAAATCTGCACTGCATGCAGCAGTCTTCCACTATTGTCATATACATGTGGGGTCGTACTGTACCCATTCCCCATAGTAGGGATATTGCCCGAGAGGTGCCTGTGAGTGGTGTTAGCGTGGATGGGTGCATGTGTGCTATGGACACTACTTGCATCTGACACAGAGATATGCATGGGGCATTACAGTCATGCTGGCATGTGTGGGTACATCAGCTGATTCCCAATACATCAGTCCTACCTCCTTTGTGATCTGCAGGTGTTCAGGCAGACATCACCGGTATCCCCTACTACAGGTCCTGTTACTGTGATGCATACCTATATGTACAAATCCAAGGGTGTCACCATTTCACAGTGACACAATATATACTGTATGTCTGGGGTACTTTCCCCTGTGTACTGCTTGTATGCCTAGCCCAACAACCATGCCATGTCAGTCTTTCAGATGGTGACACATATTACCACCATACATTTACAATGGCTGACTGCTAGCATGTCTTATACTGGTGGGGATTGTCTTTGCCACTGCAGTCATGAGGGCTTGTCCTTATTATGAGCAGTAGTGGGCAATAGCCACCAGGTCTTACCTCAATAAGCATACATACTGACCAATCTCACACATTTTGAAACACACATCATCCTAACACACACAAGACCTGCATATTGTGCAAATGCTACAACCTATCCTGCTACCTTGGCCACCTCTGGCCATCTGTGCTCCACTTGTATTATACCTACTCATACATGTTACTACATTTCTACACAGGATTGGGGGCACACCTGAGTGTCTCTACATTTCTACACTGGATTGGGGGAAGGGGCAGACCTGTCTGTTTCCGCATGTCTAAACAGGTGTGGGGGGCACACCTGACTGTTACTACATTTCTACATAGGATTGTGGGAGGACACACCTGACTGTGTTTACATTTCTACACAGGATTGGGGGAGGGCACACCTGACTGTTACTACATTTCTACACATGACTGGGGGGACACACCTGCCAGTTTCTACATGTCTACATGGGAGTGGGGGGGGGGGCACACCTGACTGCTACTACATTTCTACATAGAGTTGTGGGGAGGCACACAACTGTTTTTACATGTCTACACAGGATTGGGGGTGCCCACCTGACTGTTACTACATTTCTACACAGGATTGGGGGGGGGCACACCTGACTGTTACTACATTTCTACATAGAGTTGTGGAGGGACACACCTGACTGTTTTTACATGTCTACACAGGATTGGGGGGCAGACCTAACTGTGACTACATTTCTACATAGGATTTGGGGGGCACACCTGACTGTTTCTACATTTCTACACATGATTGTAGGGTGGCACACCTTACTGTTCCTACATATCTACATAGGATGGGGGGGCACAACTGGCACATGCACACATTTGCTATGACTGTAGTGGTATGTTAGGTACTCCATTTCATTCTGTATTCTAACCTATCATACTGACTAGAGGCATATCAGTGTACTACAGGTCTTAGCTTTGGTCGCCCTACATATTAGTGTCTGACTTCCTACCCTTCAGAACTAACATCCCACTGCCTGTCCTGCTGTAGCCTGTCTGTGTAGGCCTGGGGGGCTTACCCATAGGCATCATTCAGAGACCATAGCACAGGCTCTGTTTGGGTTTGTCTACACCTGTCCTGCTGGATGAGACTGTTGTTGGGTATGTGAACCTCCCCGACTGGCACTTGTGAGTCATATGGACACACGTGTCACCCAGAACATTTCCTGCAGTGGATTTTGTCACCCTGTGTAGTACTGGCTACTATGGTAACTCCAGTATGTGTTACAGATGTCATGGTGCCACTATAGGTGTCTACTATCTGCTGCCATAACATTCAGCCACCCAATTCCCTTGCATGCTCATATCCATACCACAGATGCAGGTAATGACACATTCTACTCCATTTGGCAATTGGTAGGTTGATTGACTTACCTTTGGGTGTGCCAGGATTGAGGATGGTGCTATAGGGCTGCATATGTCAGATGCACATAGTACACTCCCTATACATGGTTGAGCACAGGTAGTGTCATGTTTGGCATCCCTTTTACTGTATGTGCGAGTAAGAGAGAGGTGTCCTTCCCAGGGTCCCTATTGTGTCACTGTTTGTGCTATGTGTTGTCTGTTTGCCATGGCCTCAGCATACTGGACAAACCTCCATCTGCCTACTGGGGCAGGCTTAGGTTGTTCCTCCTCCAAGTCACTCTGTGCCTTTGCAGGCCTTGGCATTATTGGGGGGCTGTGTGGCCCTGCCCCGTGCTTTTCCTGCTGCAGCTGTTTCTGAAGGATCCTATTGTGTAGCATGTCACATATTATAACAATTTGGGTACATGTAGCTGGTGAGTACTGCAAGGCTCCACCGGATGTGTCCAGACACCAGAACCATGACTTGAACATCCAAAACACTGGTCTGTGCATGTCCCTCATTATGACATTCTTGTTCAGGTGTGCGTGCATTTCTGATGAGTGTCATCAGCCACGGCTCCAGTGTGTAACCAGCATCCCCCACTAGGTGACCGTAGGGAATGTCCTCCTTGGCAATTCTCTGGTACAGCTGCATCAGATGCCAAATGTGGGAATCGTGATAGCTTCCAGGGCAGCCAGCACACAAATTCATTATAATGCCATGGGCATTGCACACGACCTGGTAGTTGATGGAGGGGAGGCCCCTGCAGTTGATGTAGGCCCTACCCTGATCACCGGGTTGTGCTTTGATGCATATGTGCGTGCAGTCTATTGCACCCATTCCGTGCTCACTGGCATGTGCTGATATGGCATCCAGGAACTGGTGGAATACTCTGGATGCTGATGCCTGTGAGATCCTCATGAAATCCCCAGTTAAGGTTTGGGTGGTATCTGTGGCTAGTATTCCTAGGCCTACACATACCTTGGTATCCACTGGGATGGGTTCCCTTCGGTCAGTTCAGTGTGTCAGGCATGGCCAGCACACCTCAACAATTTGCTGTAGGAGGTCCCTGTCCACCCTATAGAGCTCCAATATCCCCAGATCATGTAGCCCCTGATATGTTACCCTGGGTCTGTACCCTCTTCTTTGTCTACTCACTGTGGGCTGATCGGCAGCATTCACATCCTCTCCACCCTCAGCCTATTGCACATGTTGTTCTATGTTGCCTGCTGCAGCCCCTATCGTTTTGTAGTTTTGTTGGTTAAAAGTCCCCCTCTTGTATACACCAGTGGTGTAGAGTATGGAAAAAACCAGAGGGGAAGGTCTTTGCATAGTTTATAGCAGTGTTCTGGGTTGGGCTGGTCTGCTGCCTGTGTAACTGGCTGATTCTGATACATTTCATCTGCCAGCTATGCTAGGTCTCCTTAATTACATTCCTACTGCTGTTTTCTCTTCCCATTGCCTTCCTGTTTAAGCCCGGGGGCACGCCGTGTAAACAGAGTGCTCAAATGTGCACATTGCTGCTATTTCCTGGTTTAACTTATGTTTTCTTCCTTTAAAAACAAGTGTGTGGCACGCATTCCTGCTTAGGCAATGTAAAGAGTGCTGGGCTGACTCAGACAGACCCTTTGCTTAGCTGTGCTAAGCTAGGAGAAAACCTGAGCCACAGTGTTCCAATCCACTTACAGTATGCCTGACACACACCCCTATGATGTCAGCTACCTCCTAGTCTTGCACCAAGCTATTCCTACTCTTACACTGTTGGGATCTGACTAGTATGCTGGGGAAAACTGGGATTCACTATCATTCCCCTCATTTGCATAGGATTGCCTGCTAATGCATAGTTACATGTCTCACACCGAGCCTCCCCCCTTAGCAACCACTACTCACTGGCCATGTTGTCTTCTGCCTGCCATTGACGTGTATGGCAGAATAGTAATTTTCGTTAGAATGCTTATTTTAGCTTTATTTTATTATTTCCCTCTGATCCCGTTTGTGTGCCGCTGCCCTACACTTAAACAGCTGAGATCGGCTAAAAAAAAAATAAAAGTTGATTTTTGTATTTTTTTGGCTATTTATAATGCCAATGGCCTTATACTTGGCCATTGGCATGCTTCCTGACTGATATGCAGCCTTTATTTGGAGCTGTCACAGGCACAGCTCCGTTTTTGATTTTGCAGAAATGTACTTTGTTACTAACCGAGTACATTTCTGCAGATTGCACTAGTCCTGCACGGCCAGTTTCAATCTCCCTGGATCACAAATATATCCCATTTTCATGTATTTCTCCTGCAAATGGGGTGATTTGCATACAGGGGCTTAGTCCATGTAGGACTAGTGCAAGAGCACTTGTGCACGCCCCTGCAGGCTGTTCCTGGATCACACGGCAGACATATTTCCTGCTAGAGCTCCTACACTGAACCTGCATGCCATGCAAGGCATACAGAATGTGGGGGATGGTCTAGATACTGGAGTAAAATCCTCTGAAAATCATCTAATTTCATGGACAGCTTCTTGGGGGGGGGGGGGGTGCAATTTTTGAAAGTGTGGAATTCCAAAATAAAATAGTCATTTTGGACAGTGGCTGAACTTGCCAATTAATTGTTGCTTCTATTCCCGATTTGGTGACAGTGATGTAAAGTAGAATGTAATTATCAGTAAGCTTAGGGAAGGAGAAAGCAAAATCAGGATGAGGAAAAACCCAACAGTTATTCAACATCTGTTACAATGGTATGATGTTGTGCACAGTGAACTGGAAAATATATATGAAAGATTTGTTAGATCCCTGGCAAACACTAATACTGACAGTCCAAACAAGACAAGGGAAATCTGATAGCAGGTCTACAAATAACATGCACATTTAGGTTAAGGTAAAAAGTGCCAACATTTGCATGAGGATGTCCAAAATATGTTACAAGGTTTGTTGTATAAACAGGAACATCAGCAAAAGTGTTGGCTAAAGTATATGTAAAGTATATTTACCTGCATATGTGGCATGAGAGCAATGGGAATCTGTAATAGGGAGGCACTGGACTTGACTAGAATGAAATAAATGGGAAGGCATGGAATAATAAGTGTGAAATGATATGGTGTGCACCTATCCCCCCACACACACTGACATCATAAGACTGGAAAGAAGATCAGGATAGTGATATAGATAGTGACAGTAAAGAAAATGAAAAAATAAGATTAATTTACTAGTAGCAAGTGTACAATCTATGTGAATGTCTGCTACACTGTTGCTGTATAATGATGTAAACATGTTATTCCTAACCATAAGCTCAGGACACACATACAGAAAAAAATAGAAGTGTAGTCCTAAAATCTAGCCAAGTATGGCAAGCGTAGCTACAGATTTACAAGGATATCCTGTCAAATATTACCTCTTTCTTGCTGTTAATGTAACAAACAAGTTCTGGAGTTTGCTCTTGAATGATTGATCTTAGGATAAGTTTTCCCTTATAGAATGTGTCACATTATACACCTGGACCACTCTTTCTCATGTGATGCATCAGAAACCATGGCTTCTACATATACCATTGCTGGAGATTTTGAACACTGGTAATGTGGAAGAATAAGGTGGTGCTGCATTATATCACATCAATCACACTGTTTTTCTTTTTTAAAACATGTAAGGAGTATTTGTGTCACTTATGTGTTTATAGGAATTAGACAGATGTTTAAGATTAGCCCTTAAACATTTTAGGTGTGACAGATAAGCTTCTCTTCAGGAAGTATGATTTCTCATGGAATACAAACTATTATACTGACAGAACAATAATTCTTCAGATATGTCATGATCAATGTATGTGAGGGATTGAGGACAATATGGTTTTAAAAAGTGATAATGATATTTTATTCATTTTTTTGATAGATTATGTCCATTAGTGGCTGATTCAGGAAAGCCTGGACAAGTAGTTATGCACACTCTTCATAAGGCTGCAGAAATATTGAATGCAAGAAAGCTAAAGTCAATCTCTAATACTTAAAAGGCTGAGTAGATTCCATGTTGATAACAAAGGATGTCAGAGCAAATTGTATGAAAATAAGGGCATTGTCCTGCTACATATTTTGGAGAAAGGGAAGAACGTTTAGGTCACATTTAATTACAAGAAGTTTAAGCTCTTCTTAATCTTAATTCGTGTTTTTTTTTTTTTTGTAGGTTGGCCTCAGTATTGTGAGGCAGAAGAGCAGATGTACGGCAGATATACTGCACTCCTTTACTAACCAACCTGTCTTCCTCTATCTCTTCCAAACTTGAAAACTGTTATAATAACATTTCTAAATTTGCCACCAAAGCCAAATACTCCTCCCATCATTGTACTGCCCTCCACTTGTTAAACTGGCTAGAACTCCCCAACTATCTAGACTACCTCCAACTTACTACAGCCCATAGGCTAATATTCAAACCTACTAAATGCCCTGCACTAACCAACATCTTACAACCATACACCCCATACAGAACTCTTAGATCTGCACACCAAAACCTAATCACTGTCCACAAACCTAAGCGTCCTGCTGGACAACTTCTCCTATTATTTTCCTTAGCCAAAAAATGGAACCCCCCCCCCGCCCTTTGTAAAGGAATTCAGAAATCATTGATAACTTTAAATGTAACTACATTCTCCCCATCTAGCCTACTTTTACTTCACTCCATCTTGAATTTCTAAATACCTTGGCTCACTCTGAATGTTTGCTAATCCAACAATACTGCTATCAATGCATATATTGCAAATAGTTTTTTTCTCTTTTTCTCGCTTCTCTTTGAAATGAACACATTACTGACATCCTCAAGATTTATATACTATGTAAGTACAATTTACATCTCTAACTTGAAATTTCTTCGTATTTTTTAACTCTTTTCACTATAGTTTGTTGTATCTTTAACTATACTATGCATTGTGGAGCTTTTCTCCCGGGACCTCCCTGGTCATCAAACTGGAAATAAATAAATATATATATATATACACATACACACACATATATATATATATATATATATATATATATATATATATATATATATATATATATATATAATGGAGTAATTCAGAGTTGTCAAAGATCCTTCTCTCATATCAATGAAAATCAAAAGGACCACTGAAAATGTTAATTTAGGTGCACTGGACATTTTCCAATATGCATTGAAAGAGGCTGTTATTGAGTCATGACAGATCACTCTTGCCAATGAGAAGAGACTTTCCTACATGACCAAAAGTAGATGGTGGAGAAGCTGATTGAATACAGCAGCTCAGGATGTAGATTGACATATGGCCAAGCCAGAACTGCATTCTAAATGGTCCAGCACATACTGTTTTGTGAAGCAGTGATACCTGTGTTTTTTTTTTTTTTTAAGATTTACAGGCTGCAGTGGTGTGCAATGGTTAGCATTGCCATCTCACAGCAAGAGCTTCTCTGGTTTGATTCTCGGCTGGGGTGCCTTCTGTGCGGAGTCTGCATGTCCTCCCTGTGGTTGTGTGGGTTTTCTCTGGGTGCTCTGGTTTCCTCCCACATCACAAGGACATGCTGTAGGTGGATTAGATACTCTAAATTGGCCCTAGGTGTGCATGCGTGTGTGTGTCTTCCATGGAAGGTTGGGCACTGGGCTGGCAACTTGACACCATAAAACTCCACTGCCAATCATGAGCGGACAGGTGATCTGCTGTGGTAACCCCTAACTGGGAAAAAGCCAAAAGAAGAAGCATGGAGCTGATATATGCAGTACTCAGAGATCAAGTCATTTTTAATTTATTCCTCTAGGTTGGAAGCAGAGAGAGAGAGAAGATAGACTTTCTGCTTCATTATTGCTTATCATCTAATTTGAACAATGACATTTCTGATCCTTCAGGAGAGGGGACTAAAACCCACTGATTTTTAAGTCGCATATGGGACATGTGTGCTAAAAACGCACAATGAGCATGATGTCACAGTAACTTGCAACTCTGTGACTAGAATTACTGATAGTATAATTTTTTACTTTCCTGTCATCACTTGGAACATGGGCATTGTGAACTCACCGTATACATGTTTATAATTTTATCTATATGTATGGAAAGTATAAATATCACTCTGAAATGTCTTGGTTCATTTTCTCCATATCTTTTAGTTTTCTAATAGCATGAAGGGAATGGACCCTATTCTTAAGTCACAGTATAATTGAATTTCATGAAATGAGTATTGTTTCAATCTTTGATGTTAGCCAAAAGTACTCTTTCCAACACCCGCAATGTGCCCAAGACTGACTTCTTCTGCAGTTCATATGGAGTTTGGTAGCATATCTAAATATCTCAAAATTATCACTATAAATTCCTTTTTTATTAGATCCAGTGCTCCTACTACCACTGGAACTATCTGGGTATCTTTCATCCACTTTGCCCTCATTTCTGTTTGCAAATCTTGATATTATATGACTTTGTGTCTCTCTGTATGTGAGACATTGTAATCACTAGGTATATCAGCTTCAATAAATTAAATATTGTGGTTTTAGTTTCTCCAAGTCTTTTGGTTTTATAATCTCATAGTAGGAATGAACCCCATTCCTAAATCAAAGTATAATTAAAGTTTGCGAAACTAGTTTTGTTTCATTCTTTGATGTTAGCCAAAAGTGATCTTCACAGCATCTGCAATGTACCTAGAATTGACTCCTTCTGCAATTCATATGAAATTATATGTATTCTTTGCATATCTAAATAAGAGTGTAAACCCTTTTTTATGGGACCCATTGCTCTTACTACTATTGGAATTGTCTGGGTATCCTTCTTCCACATTGCTCTTGTTTCTGCCTGTAAATCCTGGTATTTTATGACTTTGTGTCACTCTGTACATAAGACACTGTAATCATCTGGTATAGCAATTTCAATGATCAATGCTACTTTTGTCTTCTTTTCATGGACTAGTATATCTCATTTTCTCGCACCGATTTTTTAACTGTTAGTAATGGGTGATCCCATGTGATATAAACTTTATCATTCTCTATAATACTTTATGACTCATGTTTCCAATGCTTGTCATTTACTTCAATATTGCAATGTCTGAACAATCCAAAATGCAACCGCCTTATCACATTAGTATGCCTTTCAGTACACAGGCCTTCTGACATTAGTGTACCACACTCAGCAACAAGATGTGCAACGGTTTCCATTTCTCTTTTACAGAATCTGCATTTGTCTATTTCTCTCAATGTTCAATGGACTTTGTAAACCAATGTATCTGGTTCATCCATGCAAGAATTAGTCACAAAAGTAATAATTCCAGTTATCACATCTGACCATCACTCTGGTTACAATAAGACCCATCATTTTTCCTCAGTGCAGTATGTGCATATTGTTAACAGATAAAAAATTATTCTTGAAAGCTGAATACATAAACAAAAAATTCTAATAACCATCACTGAAACCTGAGCTACAGATAACCTATATTTGTTACACCGTATCTGTATTACGATCTTCAGCAGTCTGACCATGTATGCACAAGCACTTCCCTGGTACACAAATGAATTATTTCCCCTACCAGCATCTACATTACTACATGTTATACACATGTCCCTAAATGAAACATTCACCTAAATGACCCCTTCAGGAAAATCGCCAAAATTATATATATATATATATATATATATATATATATATATATATATATATGTGCGTGTGACCAATGTATATATGTGCAAGTACATTATGTACATGCATATATATCCATATACACACATATTTGCAAATATATATATATATATATATATATATATATATATATATATATATATATAAATGTATATATACAGCAAGAAAAAAATCAGGGGTTTAGGAGGGTAGGCAGTTGATGAAGAATGAGGGGGGTTGCTTGCAATGACTCCAAGCAGAGAAAAAACACAACATGGCTTGTGCATTCATCAAAGCAATAACAACTTCTACTTATGTGAATAACAGTGACAGCAGCTGAGACTTTTCCCAGAAAAGTGATAATGAATCACTGCTATATTGTAACTGCATGTATTGCTAATGTGATAATGTCCTTCCTTTCATGACTGCAAAGGTATGCATGCTGAGATACAGGTAATAATTGCTGCACATAACCTGTTGAGTAGGCATTCATTATATTACATTGTGCAGCTGTTATGTGACACAGATTCATTATCATCAGTAAGGAGAAGACGTGAGTCATTCAGTCAAATAGTATAACACTTAGATATTACTGAGCCCTTCCTCCCACCTAAATTTCACACATGACTGACAAGGCCAGGAGAAATGCACAAAAAATATGGTAGCCCCATGCTGTCAGTAATCACCTAGTGATAACCTTTATCTCACTCAGGTCGTATAATCACAAATAGAATAATACAAGCAGAAGTGATGTAACACAATGTAATTTGCAGGTTGACTTTCTATATGTCCCCAGTAATCCCTCCAGTTGTTTGCATTCTGTATGCACAGGCACCAAAATGACACAAATTGGCCCAGCAGTCACTTCAGCACTGAGACCATGTATGCACAAGCACTTCCCTGATTCACATTGAATTATTTCCTCCAAGCAACATCCTCATAATTATTTCCAAGTATACATGCACCCAAAATGAAATGTTTCCACAAACAAGCCTACAGTAACATTTCTTAGTATGTGCAGCCACCAGTATGAACACTTTGCCCAAGCATCCCCTTCAGTAGAATGTTGAGGTATGCACAAAACCCCTTCAGTAGAATGTTGAGGTATGCACAATGTCCAGAATTAAATGCTTCCCCAAACAAAACTTCTGTAAGATTTGCTAGTATTAAACCACCAAAATGAAGCATTCACCCACGCGAGCCCTTCAATATAATGTATGCACAGGCACCAGAATGAAGGATTTCCCCAAAACAACCATTCAGTAACATTTCCTGGTATGTCCAAAGCCAAAGGAGCTCCCAACTCCCGGCATAAATCCTTCAAGACTGACATGCCCTCTTCAGCACCTTCTTTCCCCTCCTCTATCAGTTAACTGTCCAAGTAGTGGATGGTGGCCTAAGTGGGTGCATGTTGCTGCTAACACCAATGGAGTGTGTAACTGAAGATTATAAAAACACAGCATGCTAGCCAGTAGCCTAAAGGCATAACTCTGTTGAAGAAAAAATTTCCAGTGATTAAAAAAAAAAAAAAAAAACAATAAGGGCCAACCTCTTTCCTTATTATCTAAGAGGCAAAATGCAGCCTGGATATCCAGTTTGCAAAGCCAGGAAACCGAGAAATTCTAAATAACCTCCATTGCTTGATGTAAAGATGCATAGTGCACTTTGGTTAAATTCTTGTCAATGAATGCATGGATGAAGAGCTGGCTGGATGGGTGAGATGGTGAATCTAGCTAAATTCACCTACTTTCTTTATTAGGACCAGCTCAATGAGAGACACTTCATAGTGGGGCCAAGTGAGTTGTGAAAAGGGTCCAGTGATCCTACTGGCTTTCACTTCACTGTCAGTTATCTTGCAAACTTTGACTTCTCTCCCTTTTATTGAAGAAAAGTTTTTTTTTTACTGGTTTGGAAATGATCTGAACTGAGAACCCAGTGGCAAAGCCCAACAAAAATGGGGCAATTGGCTAAGACTTTAGCTAACCTAGATACTTTGATCTGAGAATGGAATCTCTTCATTCAGCAGCTGTCTCTGAGAAGAGGGCCTTTTATAGCCACAAAAAGGGGTTCTGCCTCTGGCAAGGTACCCTGCCTCAGGTTTGCAACTTTTTTTATTAATCCTGTATAAAGACTGGATGATGACTGCCTATTCTTCAGTCATCACCTGATGACAGAATGATAACTCCCTCAATGATAACAGAGATGGGCAAACCTTAATTAGGGACATGAGCATTTTCTGTTATTAATAGCCCTGCAATATTTTACATTTGAATGTTTTTTTTTAATACTATCAGAACATCCAAGGTTATTGGGCTTGTCTAGTATCACTCTGTGCCAAATGTCGATGATCTCAGCAAAGAGATCTCTCTGTAACTTTTAGTTTTCTAAATTGTTGGTTGTACCATGATCATAAGGACCATCATTGTATGTAGTGCACTTCTCTAATTATGTCCTGAGGTAGCTACCCTAACCTTTATGGTAATTAAAGTCTGAAGATGAGACTATACACAGATATTTGCTTGTGTTGAGATAATTTCTTATACCTCTAAACTTCCACATGGTTGCAACATAAGAAACAGTGTCCCTGCATTTTGCTGCAGCCCTCATTTTGCAGTTCCCGTGGCATGGGATAATTACATCACGATTGCCCATAATGTCAATAAACATAATGAGTTTCCTTCTCCTTAGTTTTGCCATATTTTATTAGTATTCATTTTTATAGCAATTTGGCAGCACACTTCTGTACCATCCACTGAAATCATTGCCTTTTATAAAGACAATTTTCCATTATAACCATGGCTGAACCAGGAAAAAAACTGGTACAATCAAGGATACATATAATTGATAAAACCATTCAATTGAGGGACTTACTTAACTCAAACATGAGAACCAAAACAAATGTAGAGGTTCCTTAATGTCTTTATACTTAACTATAAATATGATCTTAACTGTGGAGGTATCATTTGGGGGCTTGAGGAGCACATTTAATAAGTCAGGGGTCACATAGCTGAAATGGTAATGATAATAGTGCACCATTAATTACCACAGATAACACTGGTGAAGTGCCCAGGAAAAATACACTTGCATATGTAAATTGTAGCTTGATAAACTGGATAATAGTATTGCATGAAACAGATGGCTTGCTTAAGATCTTTAAGTTTTTTTTTCTTTTGAATAAAGCCTCTGTAAGGATGAAGCAATAAACTATCCAGTCAAAAAAGACAGAACTATTATAGAAAGGAGGCTTTTTAAAAATACTGAGAAAGCGAACATCCTGGGTACACCTCTTTTGCAGGCATTCTAGAGTGGTACCACTCCATCTCCTTTGCAAAGTGGAAAATGCTCAGAAAATCTTATGTTAACAAGAATGTGATGATCAGTATGCAGTTAGCAGACTGCTTCAAACTCAACAACAAACTAAACCAAAGATTTTACAAAGCTGTACTACAGCCTGTTCAAATGTAAGCTGAAGGTTACATGACTCGCGTGGACCAATGATTAAACACGTAATAAATATACAGTACCAGAAAGACATTCAATGCCAAAGGCTTCTGAAAAATAAAACAAAACCAAACAGAGCAAGCCTTCAGTCCAATAAACTTAAATACAGCAAAAAGAATTTGCTCACTAAATTCCCAAAAATCACACCATAACTACAGAGTCTGAAACTATGGTTACAAAACAGCAAATAAATATACTTGATAGATTTAGTGTCACTGATCAGACAAAATAAGTACTTCCTAAAATCACAATTGGCACACCAAGCCAGAGGAGATCCGGTATCAGTTTACAAATCAGTAAATGTCAGGTCGCGCCCATTTTCATATCACAACCATTCATTCTTTTAAATTCAGTGAATACTATCACTACACCTTCCAACACCTAGCAAATAATTCACTGACAAAACAGCAAGGTGTATATTCAAAACCTAGAAAAAAAACTTTGTGTTACCATTCCTCCATAGGACCATATGTATATCAGAACACCACCAACGTAAAAGATAGCAAAGCGGCAAATAAATGAAGATATACCATTACCAGAAGACATTTCGAATTCAAATAACCAAATTAGGCACCATTTTTGTCCAACCAATCTCTGCAGGGCTAAAAAAATGCTGGTGCATAAAACAAGCAAGTGCGTTCGCCAGAAAAGCTCCGGTATCATTTTTCAAATCAGGAAATGTCAGGTAATTCCCATCTTCATACAACAACCATTCATTTCTTTTAGATTTGCAGCAAGAAATCAGACTTTACTAGCGCAGCAACCTACTGCAGAAATAAAATAATGCAATTCACGTTTTGAGAATTTGAAAGAAACAGCAGTTTATCTGCATTTAAAATGAGGTCCTACCATACACGATGGTCACCTATACAATTTGAGAAGTAAAAGGAACCAGTATTGTTAGGGCATGTTCTTCCAAAGCCTAGTATTTTGATTTGGAGGTGTTATGCAAGTGTCGGCTTTGGCTGGAAGAATCTGATTGGCTGCCACCATTTGCTTCTTGCAATGCACGGAAAATTGGCTTACTGTAATAACAAATATGAGTACATGGTAAGCTAATTTTCTCCGAAAAGTCAAATATGGACAACATGTAAATCCACACTGAAAACTAAGTTGAGAAAGTAACTGAAAAAGTTCAGGTACTTTTTCAACTTAATTTTTAACACAGAAGCTACAATAGGAATGAAAATTTAGATACTCTTGCAGAAGGCACTCGGGTGTAACTCCATACAATCACTACCTCCACATAGCATGCTTGGATGTAAGCACATAGGTGCCATGTGAAGGTACTTGGGGTTAATATCTTTGGAGCTGCTTTTTTTGTATTGATTAGTTTGGCTTTCTCCTTTGCATAAATATTGCAACATTGATATTGATTCGTTCCCATGCCCATGTTTCTTTTTTATGGCTTTAAAAATCTCCAGGTTTTGTTCTTTATATTTTAGTACTTCCTCAGTTCCTTCTTTTCCCAAATAGCCCAAAAGTTCTTGGGTTATATAAGTTTTTTCAAGAATCTGTTGTATTAATGAACACAATTTTGCATTTGGAGTTTTTGACAGTTTTTCTTGTGCAAGTATTTTTCTAATTTCTCAATTAGTCTTTCTGAATATCTTCTACCCAGATATTCTGGGCTTCTTGTATAATAGTAACAATACATCATTTCTGTCTTATTCTCAATAGTTCATTCTATCATCTTTATGACTCATTTGTGGTCTGTCAGTGTAGGTGGCTTTTGTGGACAACTAATTCCTTCTGCAAGAGGGGGTATCCTCCCCCTGAGCCTAGCCTGGCCCTGTTGTAGGAATGATTCTACATCTTGAGGATTCTACACTGCAATTTTTTCCATTTCTGGCACCAGTGTGTCTCCCAGGACTGGGCACTATTTTATCCTTGGACTTGTGCATCCAGCTGAACGTTTTATTTTTTAACCTATATCTGTCCATTATACATGCTCTATAAAATACACCCTGAGATTCAGTAAACTTCCATGCAGGAATAGCTTATTCCTGCATGGAAATGACCATTTAAGAGCAGCACAGCAGCGTGCTGTGCATAGTTATGAAGGCGTGCTGCCTCTGCCCCTAAACGGACACGGAGTGTGGACGAGTGCAGGGGCTGTGTCTGAGAGCAGACCTCTCACAATATACATGCCCCATGCACTCAAGAATTGCCGTTCGGCAATTACAATGAATGAGAATGCTCATACAGGGGGTTGCCACCTTTTCAAATGCCCAAAGTGGAACTGTTAGTGTACAAATGTGACATGTTGCAGGACAAAACACACCCACAGCCACTGCAAAGGTCAACGCCTCACTTTCCAGGAAACCCTACACTCATAGCAACAGAAACACGCCAGGATTTCTAGAAAATGTGCAGATGCATGCAGAAATCCACAGCAATAAGTGAAACCTGTCCCTTTTTAGAGAAAATGACACTAGAAATATTTTTTTATCAAACTGATTACATTTAATCTTAGCTGCGATGGTTTGCCCATTGCTTAGCTATGCATACTCTAGCTTAAATGGCACAAGAAGGTTAATAGCAAGCTGAATTCAGTAGAAGCAACAGTGTAGTGGTTAGAGTGTTTGGTTTGAAAGCAGTCATTCCCAGTTTGATCCTTACTGTAGCAAATTCCATTTTCCATGTGAAAGCAATTCATGAATTTTTTTTGCTGTATAACCTAATAAATAACATATATTTGTGAACTGGTGTACTGCATTAAGTGCAGATGTGAGGTGTCATTGTAATAATGTGGTAAAATCCACATATAAACACAAGTGCTCCATGCAGTATACATACACATGAATCAGGGATACTAAACATAGTTATAATATGTTATGAATGACAAATCAATGCCACACAGCAAATAGTGTACAAATGTATAAAGTGTCCAAATCTACCACTTTCCCATGACCCATTTTTCTTTTCATTTTAAATTAGCGTGGGGGTAAGTGGGAGTAAGCATCTGTATGCAGTAGTAAGTGGGTTTAATCCTGTTTGTGCAGGGGTAAGCAATGCCTACACAGGATAAGCAATTTAGAGGCTAACTGACTGTAAGAATATTTAACCGTAAGTTAGCATTACTTACTGTCGTGCAAACCTGCGCAAACCTGCTTACAACTGCTTAAAAGTGCCTTAGTCACTCTGTATCCAACAGCCCTTGTTCTGCCCAGCAACAAAATAATCAGCCTTTGCAGGTCTTGAACCCAGAACCCTGCACACCATAGCCACAGTGATTTATCTCTACACTATATCAGCTGTACACAAAACTGACTTATAATCAAACAGATCCTCACTATAGCAAAATCACATTTTACATGTGAAAAAAAAATTATAAACACTTTTTTTGTGTATAACCTACTAAATAACAACTATTTGTGAACTGGAGTACTGCATTAAGTCCAGATGTGAGGTGTCATTGTACTAAAGTTGTGAAATCCCCCAAAAAACACAAGTAGCCCATACAGTGTACGTACACATGAATCACAGATACTAAACACATTTATAACATGTAATGAATGATAAATCAATGCCAAACAGCAAATAGTGTGCAAATGTAAAAATAAGCAATCCTAAGCATTGCACACCTCTGCTTACCAGGTATAAGCAATGCATAGCCCAGCTAAATAGATTTGCCTATTGGTATGCCCCTTTAAGCAATGCCAACCTTAGGTAAGCAGGTTTCCCCATAGCTTAGCATTTTTAAAACCATCCATTCATGGCAAAGCTCAGGAAATTGGCCCTATTTAAACCCCACAGGCGGGAATACATCTCATAACTGGTTGCAGCTTCCTCCTGTAGGCACAATGGCCGGTGTTGGGGAAGGATCACACTTCAAAGCACAGTGCTGCGGCATACAGGAGTCTAATGTCATGACAGGACTCATGGTAAAAGACCATGAAGAGAGACTGCTGCAAAGCCCATAGCAGGGTTCCCAATATAAAGCAGAAGCCTGGGACCATCTCGTCCGTGACCTCACCAGTGCCACTGGCATCCCTCAAACTGGTGAGCAAGTCAGGCATCACAATGCCGACCTGAAACAGAGGAAGAGGGAGCTCTTGGATCAGTGGATCCAAGAAGATAGGCAAGGTAATGTCCCAGCAGTGTGTAAGTACTCATTCTACTAACTGTTTAATAATTGCCTAGCTCGTGTATATTATGGATAGGTATGGCTAAATATTCCTCTATGTCTCTGACAGCTACAGCGGAGTGGGCTGTGAATCAGGAAGCCCATGCATGTAGGCTGCAAAGGCTGTGTCGCAAGGCAGGTTAGTAATAGTCATGCATGTACTGTCACAATAAATAAATCTAAAAGTAGTAGAAAGTTAATTGCCAGTATAAAACCTGTATTGTGTATGGGATATACTGAATAAACCAGACAATATGACAGGAATGGTCTCACATAGGTTATATGTAAATAAAAGGGTAACAGGGTAATAATTTATATGTAAATAAAAGGGTAACAGCCTGGCAATAAAGGTATAACTTCTGGACTGCTTGCATTTACTCTGGTATTGTATGGTAATATAGTGTTGCATTCTCTTAATAGTACTATTGTATTAAGCACTGTTACCCACACTGTGCTACATAAATAAAATGTGTAGGAATGTCTGTATATGACTGTTGTAATCACAAGGTCATATTGTACAACTGAGAGAGACCCAGACAGAAAACAGTGAAGCAATACACAGCAAAATCCAAATAGCACACTCTACTGTGACGTAAACTGTTGCATTTTTAGCACACATAGCCATGGTTCGAATCCTGGGAGTGGTAGTAAGATGTATGCATAATAATACCCCTCAACTGTACAGATTTTGTCAGAAAGTTCAGATAACTGGCTTAAATTTTCTGCCTGTCACCCTGGCAAATCAGTGGGATGATCCCAGAAGTTTAGGCAGCAAATAATGGCATACACTGATTTCAGACATCATAACCATCAGAAAAGTATCTATAAGAACAAACCTGTCACTCTAGCAACTCACCAAGATGTTATGAGAGTAATATGCAAATTATGTCCCATCTCTATCCCCATGTAGTGAAGCTATGATCAGAGTGTGTGCAGTAATACAGTGAGAAGTATGTGCATAATAATAACATGGAATCTGGTAATATGTGTGGCAACATTCAGGTAGTGTTAACAAACATTTCCACCACAGGTCTGTCAGATAAGAAAACTGCCTGGAAATAAAGATTGAAACCCTGGACTGGTACTGTTTAGTCTGATATTGTATGGCATTGTTAGTGTTGCAGTTTATCTGAATAATAATGTATTAGTTATCACTGTCACCCACACTGTGCTACATAATAAAAATGTCTAGGAATACCTGTATAAGACTGTTGTAATTACAAGGTCAGATTGTAAAAACACGGGAGACTTATAGAAAGAACTCAGTGAAACGATACACAGCAATATCTAAATAGCACACTCAACTGTGATGTACACTGTTTTCTTTTTAGCAGACACAGACATGGTTTGAAACCTGGGAGTGGTTGTAAGCTGTATGCATAATCATACCCCTCAACCCTACAGATTTGTTCAGAATGTCCAGATAATTGGCCCATAGCCGCTGCCTGTTATCCTGTCCCACTGGCAAATCAGTGTGATGATCTCTGAAATTTAGGCAGTTTTGAATGACATATAACTGATTGTCAGACCTGTAAATATTCAGAAAATGCATATGAAAACAAATCTGCCATTGTAGCAACTCACCAAAAGTTTATCAGGGCAATTGTCAAAATATGTCCCAGTTTCACCTGCATGTTGTCAAGCCTTGACCAGAGTGTGTGCAATAAGAGATTGAGAGGTATGTGCATCACATCAACCTGGAATCTGGGAATATGCATAGAAACAGTCAGGTAGTGCTAACAAACAATACCTTCACAGGTATAACCAGGTAAGAGGTGTATACTGTAGGTAAAATACAGTTCATGTATATACTTGTCTACACACATACCACTGTCCAAACTAAGGCCATACGGTAGTTTAATAATACCTGTAAGGTACAGATTACAGCAGTGACTAAGAACATTGTGAGAACTACAAGGATATACAAGTTGTTAATTGACATCTCTCTCCCCCCACCATATCTGCAACAATAATCTAAATACACAACTCAATGGGCATGTGTACAATTAAATCTACTGTTGGGACATATGTTCTATTGTTGATAAATATTGTAATGTGTTTCTATGCATGTTGTTGTTTCTTTTGGCTTTTTCCCAGTTAGGGGTTACCACAGCGGAACTCCGGTCTGCTAATGATTGGCAGTAGATTTTTACGTGCCAAGTTGCCAGCCCTGATGCACAACCTTCAATGAAGGAATGCCCAGACACGTATGTCTCCACACAGAAGATGCTCTAGCTGAGAATTGAACAGGACAACATCTTACTGTGAGGCAACAACGCTACCGCAGCACCACCATGTGTTTCTATGCATGTGCCATGTTGAAATACTCCCACATTGGTGGCATGCTGCCATCAATGCAACCTGCATGCTGTTGTAATGGCCACTGTGGTTCTATTTATGCATGTGTTCTGTTTGCTATGCAACTGTTCCATATCTGGTGTTCTGGGTTAATGGGAATATCTATGCATGCTGTTATACCTATTACTAGAATGTGTTGACTATTACTAACTCACATATGTTTTAAAATTGCAATAACATAGCACGTTTGAGAAAGCCGGTCCTAATGGACCCACCTCTCCCACCTCATCTGGCCATGGCACCAGACACCAGCACATTTGAGGCCCACCCCGGGACATCCTCATCTGCTAGTCCTGCACCATCTTCGAGTGGAACCACCTCAGGGGATGGGGCTTGTCTACCCTCGGGAGTGGACGCACACAGGAAACTGTCACCCATCGTCAGGTCCGGGGTCTGGTGCATAGCGAGCTATGCAGGGAGTTTGGAGATCTGCTATGCCAGCTTGAGGGCCACATGGCATATTTAGATGGTCAGCCTGCCCCTCCTACCCAGCCCACATCACAGCCACCTTTGGGGCCATGAAGGGGCAGCGGTGACAGCCCATGGGTGGGGACCTCAGTCCCACTGTTTCCATTTGGAGGCTCATAGGCTTCCGACTTCCAAACGCCCCTCCCCATCCAAGGTGTTTACCCCACACATGCATCATATACCACCGCTGTATGCTGTCTTGTCAGACTTGTCTGTCATCCTACAGAACCTACTTCCCCAAATATAGCTACTGTCCTTCCCCAATATCCTACTCTCACCTTAAAAAAAAAAAAGGGCAATCTGTTCCCCCCCAAAAATCTCACCCCATGCATAGCTGTCCATTTTGCATATGTGCCCACTGGACACATGTAATCTGGTGTAATTGGCTTCACAACATATTATTGTTGTCCTCACTCCTCTTTCAGGGGTATGAGTGTCCAAATTGACCTCCAAATTCAGTGTATATGCACAGTTGTTGCTGTAGAAGAAATGGGTAGCTATGGACCTTCCCTACACCCGTCCTGCACATCCCTAGCTATTTTCCCTATTGTCTTTCCCTTTTTGTGCCCCTTTTTCACCACTTTCCTATCACTCCTTTTTCTTTTCTTTTAAAGAAATAAGACTGGGGGTAAGCGAGAGTAAACACTTTTAAGCAGTAGTAAGCAGGTTTAATCCTGTTTGCGTGGGGGGTAAGCAATGCCTACACAGGATAAGCAATTTAGAGGCTAACTGACTGTAGGAATATTTATCCGAAAGTTAGCATTGCTTACCATCATGCAAACTCGCTCAAACGCACTTACAACTGCTTAAAAGTGCCTTAGTCACTCTGTATCCAACAGCCCTTGTTCTGCACAGCAAAAAACTAATCAACTCTTGCAAGTTTTTAACCCAGGACCCTGCACACTATAGCAAGTGTGACTTACCACTAAGCCATGTCAGATATAAATAAACATGATGCTTTCTTAAGCATATCATCCAGCACAGTCATTCAACAGTAGAGCAAATGTATTTATATATGTAGATGTATGTGTGTATATATATATATATATATATATATATATATATATATATATATATATATAATATATATATATATATATATATATATATATATATATATATGTGTGTGTGTGTGTGTGTGTGTGTGTGTAAACAGATATATATATATATATATATATATATATATATATATATATATATATATATATATATATGTATATATATATATATAGAGAGAGAGAGAGAGAGATAAAAGAACACAACAAATACATATATGACCAAAGGCACCGTTAATGGGGTGGGGGGCCCAATTTAAGTACCTCTTGTAATTATTGATATCATCCCCCCTCCACAGCTGAACAGATCTGCCTTGCAACACAATAGCAACACTTGCAAGTCTCATACCCAGGACCCTACACAACATAGCCACAAGATGTTAACAGTAACCCATCTCACCTGTACAATGTCAGGATGGTATCTATAAGATATCTTACAGAACAGTCTGTCTGCCATAGGGAATTTACAATGTGGAAGCAGTAAACATTCCAATGATATACACACACACATATGTGTATATATATATATATATATATATATATATATATATATATATATATATATATATATATATATGTATATAGATATATATAGATATATATGTATATACACATATACATATATTACTACATATAGATATGTATAGGAAGCTACATGTTTAGATGGTGCACAGCATATTGAACAGCCAGTAATCCTAAAGTTGCCACCTTTTAAAATGGACAGTGTTTGATTCTATCATGCAAAAGACAATTATTGCACAAAACATATACCCACAGAGAAGTCAAAGGATATGACACCACACACAGGTTTGCATACATAAGAAATGTTTATTTTTGTACTATTTCAGTTACATATGCCATTTCATATAGCAGTTAAGTGTTTGAAATACATACTAACTGAATAATTCACATCTCAAGCAAAACATTTCATAAAGTAATCTGAAAGCCTAACATATGTTGCTGTCCAGGCCAAGGCCTTCAAGTAGTACAACAGTAAAGAAACACTGGCCCAGAAGATAAGAAGCAATCAACACTAATTAATGCAGATGTAGTTCAGCAGCCTCCAGTTACACTCTGTACTCAGCCCGTAGGGGGAAAATAATTAAGTTTTCACAATGTAATTGTATCTGTTACATAATAATGCATAACTTAAAACATCACTATCACACTGACAAACAGAACTGTCTGTGAGACAGTAAGCACTAGCCCACCACTGCTCCCATGGGGAAATGTATGAAAATGTACATCCATATACCTTAAGGTATCTTACTACTGATATCCCTCACATGTAACAGCCTAGGTTATAAATGGTACATACCCCTCCTTCATAGAATGACTTACAAGGGCATATAACAGTATTACATACACTGACCTCTAGAATGTACAAGAACACACACGTTTTGTACAGCTGTAGCCCACATATATGTGGACCCTACCCCACAATATGTGTGGGGGTCCACAACATCACTGGAATGATGGCAGGAATACCAGCACAACATAATGATAGGTCACTACTTAACAACCTGTTACTGCGTGATATATGGACAAAGCCTGGTATATAGGTGGAGAACAGAGGCTGGAACACAGGGCCATAATTGCAATATTGTTGCTATACACTGTGAAAGTTGCTGGTGTTACAGAACTGGTTGCATCATACCCTTATTCAGGAATATGAAGTAAGAAGCACAAATGGATGTAGCCATGTACTGATAGCACTCAACAGACAGAATGCATATAACAACACTACTCACACTGTCCGTAGGTCTGGAACTTTATACAAATATGTAGTTGGCCTGTGTCTGAAAGTCCTGTTGTAAGATGTATTGCTACCTGCTGCCCACAGACAGGAAGTAGCACTTTCATACAGGAAAGGTAAAGTGACAATGCCCACATGATTTAGTAGTGGGTTGCCATGACAGTGGTAATTGGAAGATTTGTATGTGCCATTAGGAGTTGTTATTGTAAAGATGCCCTGCAGAACAACTGCTATGGACAATATTGTCTGTCCCTGTAGGCAGTGGGCCATACCTGTCAACTGTGCAGATCAGTGCTGAATGATAAGATGTAAGCCATTATAGTGTGTGTTCTGTATATTAGTGTGGCAAATAGCTAGTGGTGGACATAATGCCGTTATGATAGACACATGAGTTTCAGACCCCACCACTTGCAGGACAGTCATGTTAACATGTAATGTAGCATGCACAAATGCCATAGGTGTGTAATAGGCTTACCTGCAATCTGTCGCTATACATAACCCCCAAATGTTAGGCTATGTCTAAATGTTAACACCTGTCTGTGTTGTAGCAATGCAGAAAAGTGCAGCTTTGAAGGAAGGAGAGTTAAAGAGTGTGGACCTGATGTTTGAATGCACCCCATAGATATATATATATATATATATATATATATATATATATATATATTTGTGTATATATATATATATATATATATATATATATATATATATATATATATATATATATATATATATATATATATATATATATAAATATATATATACACATATATATATATATATACACACACATATATATATATATATGTGTGTGTGTGTGTGTGTGCATATATATATATATATATCTACATGTATGTCTACAGATCTACAGACACATGCACACACACACACACACACATATATATATATATATATATATATATTATATTTACAACTCAAAATATATATCTAGACATATATATATATATATATATATATATATATATATATATATATTTATGTGTTTATGTCTACATATATATTTATATATATTTATATATATTAAACAGATTTCCCTTACTTTTGAATGCCAGTGCTGCATGATATGTGTGAGAGAACATCACACATATCTATACACCTACATATATATATATATATATATATATATATATATATTTATACAGTAGTAAGTGGGTGCAAAATGGACAGTTATATCTGGTGTGAAATCCATGTTGGGAACACATTGCCCTTGTTTGTGAAGGTGGAACTGGTATTTTGGGGAAGGATAGTAGGTATATTTGTGGAGGTAGGTTGGGTTGGAAGACAGACAAGACAGCATACAGGG
The DNA here is from genome assembly GCF_019279795.1 of Protopterus annectens. NCBI lineage: Eukaryota > Metazoa > Chordata > Ceratodontiformes > Protopteridae > Protopterus > Protopterus annectens. Next base: position 445,530,549 of record NC_056733.1, on the reverse strand, counting down.
GCGATATATGACACATGGGGTGGGTAAACACCTTGGATGAGGAGTGGTGTTTGGAATGTAGAAGCCCATGAGCTCCCTTAAGGAAACAATGATGGGACCAACGTCCCCACCTATGGGCAGTCACAACTACATCTTCATGACCCTGAAGGTCCCCGGGCTGGGGGCTGAGCAGAAGTTGCATGCGGACCTTGTGATTGTGTAATGAGGGCCTCAAGGTGTTGTAGCAGATCCGCCAAGTCTCTGTGGAGCTCCCTATGCACCAGACCCTGGACCTGACTTCGGGTGATAGAGTCCTGTCTGTGTGTGCTCCCGGAGGGGGGGAGGGCGAACACTATCCCCTGAGGTTGTTCCACCTGAAGGTAGTGCAGGACCAGCAGATGATGAGGTCCTGGGGTGGGTCTCAGATGTGACGTGGCCTGGTAAAATGGTCAGATGAGGTGGAAGAGGTGGTTCTACTGGCAACTGTCTTCCAAACCATGCTCTTGTGTCACAGTTATAGAACATATGTGGGTAGTAATAGTCCACACATTCCAGGATTATGTCTAACAGCATGCATAGATATCCCCATTAACACAAAACACCAGATTTGCAGCAGTCACATAGCAAACAGAACACATGCATATATGGAACCATAGTGGCCCTTACAATGGCATACGGGTGACATTGTTCATAACAGGCCACCAATGATAGCGTTTCAACATGAAACATTAGTACAAATGCATTGCACAGATTGTTGTACAATACGATGTACATCCCTATAGTAGATTTGCTGTAAACATACCCGTTGAGTTGTGTGATCAGATTCTTGTTGCAGATATGGTGGGAGGGAGACAGAGATGTGTATTAACAACTATTATATCCTAGCAATATGAGGTCCTCAGATCTTTTTTCCTCTTTATGTCTTTCAGGCACCATGTCACAGTAGAGATTACCGATGTACACCCCCCCAGGAGAGTGATGTGATCATTCAACACCTGGTGCAGCACTACCACACCCTGTTTGGATGTGCAGCCCATGATCTGCAGGAGAGGTCCACCCTGTGGAATGATCTTTTCCACAGGGTAAGTGATGTCAGCCTGCATAACCGCAGGTCTGACATCAGTGCAGTGAAATATTCTGCCATGTTCGTTGGCATGCTGCTGCAGTTAGGAGTGACCAGCTAGCCACAGGGGGGTCATGCCATCCAGCCCCCTTGACACATGCTGAGGAGCTCCTTGCCAGCCTCAGGGCACCTGCTCGCCCACAAACACAAGATCTGGTGGAGAGCATTGCGGAGGTGGGTGCTACCCACACAATGGATGAGAAGCATGGAGGTAAGGCCACACAACACATCAGTAGATCACTGTTGCATATCCATCTGCATTTGTAGAGTTTAATCATGCATATGTGAGATGAAATATATATATAGTCTGTTGCTGTGTTGTAGTAAAATGCAGATGTGCATAATCTGTAGTATTGTAGGTTTGTACTGTTGATGTATTATAATGCTGCTCCCACCCTGTACCAATGCAACAGGTGTGACTTCTGACATCACATCTCGCACACAACTATGTAGGTCCTTCTGGTATATCTCCGGGGCAGCAGTGTGTAGCTGGTGAGTATGGCGTTTGTTCAGGTTTGCCAATACACTGGCCATGTTATGGCCATGGTATATTCCATGCACACATTTAACACACCTACCCATAATGCATGCTGTACATGTTCACTTATTGTTGCTGTTAACTGTACTGCATCACTGTGCTCACCACGGTGGCGTATGTGAAGGGTATGTAAGAGTCGTGCAATATAACTACAACCTGTCATTGCAAGATGTGTGCACAGAGATGAAAATAATGGTGGGACAAATGGCCTACAGTTGGGACATGTCTGAAACATCATCCTTATACAGTGCTACAACAGTGTGTATACCACTATTACAATGGCAACTGTTACAGAGCTAGACAGTGGCATATCACAATACCGCATTCCACAACCTTTGCAACCTGTAATTTGGTCCTAAAATGAGCAATGAATATATAATATGGAATTCTATGTTATGATAGCAAATATGGGCAATACATACCTCAACAAACACTGGAAGCATATGTGTGCATGCACTCTAAATAACATATTGTGGAAGCAGCTTTTGAGGTACTGACTGCATGCACTCTTCATGAGTATGGACCTTCCAGCAAGTACAGGTCCTCAATGTCACACCAAAAAATGGTCTGCTGTCCAAGACATTTGGCCATCAAATGTGCCCACTTACCTGTAACAGAGGCAGCCGTGGCTTGCACACATCTTACAACCCATGGAATGGATCCCATACCCAACAGGTAGCATGCAGGAGTTAGACATGAAGCCGTACCTCACCATTGCATATACCATGGCAAACAGTGCAGACAGTCATGTATGTGATGAGGATGTATGGGACAGGATTATTGTAGAAAATAAACAGATGGCCATTCAAGACAGATGATGACACATGTTGCAAACTGGTCATGCAGGCTGCCTAGTAACATGCCACAACACTGAGTGAGTTGCAGGAATGTCTAGCAAGTACTGGCTGTGCAGTACCTGTGTCACAATCACCTGGACTCTGCACAAATGTGGCCCATGGGTTAGGGTAATCAGATGGGACAGTTGTTCCACAGGAAACATCAGCTACTCTACAGGTAGCGTATGCATAACATCAAAAGTCCCCCAAAGGCATGCATTGAAAGTATACTGGTGTACCAAGACCAAGTTGGAAACCCTGCAGACAGTATCAATTAAGATGCATGTGCTGCACAACCAACACCTCACCTCAGGACCACCATTCCCATCTGTACCTTGCTGGTGTCAGTGTACACCTGTATGTTTATTAGTGCGACTAGGCCAGTACACATGATGTTTAGAATTTGGGACACTGCAAAATGACACACATGTGTAGGCCATAGTTGTCAAGCATCTGCAAAAAGGCTGAGGATGGGGGGGGGGTCATCCTGAAACACAACAGTGAACTGAAGCAGACATCCAAAGCTCGCTAAGAATGGCTATATCAGCACACCATCAAGATCATGAATTGTGGTAGACATAACCCTGACACAACAGCAATAGTGATCGCACTGTGTGACCTCCAAGGGCTGTGCACATGAGTTGACCTTGGAATCATTCAGAGTCGGAGGACGTTTGAAGGGCAGAGTGACCAAATACTGGCAAGTGCAGGTGGCCCATGCTAGTATTCCCTTTTCAGGAATAGTGACTTCTGTAGTACACTTAACAATTGGTGCAACAAACCATCATGATAAGGGTGTGCACACATATGCACCCACAAATTGTATGCATCTCAATCAGCATCTGCACAGCTAACACATTTGCTTGATACTGCATTTGATTGGACAGGTCATATGTCACATATCAGGTACGTGTAATGTTAACATATGCAGTAATGTGGCCCATGGCATATCAGAGAAGATGGTCATGTCAATAAGGGTGTGTACACTCCCCATAGCCACAGTAAGATTTTTTAAGGTTGTCAGTGTAATTGTATTTTATTGGCCATACATGCACCGCTGATGATGAGATCTGTAAATCAGACATCAGGCATTCACAAATTACATCTGTCCACATATCATCCCAGGTATGTGTCGGACAAACACATAGGGGGCTGTGATCACCAGAGCAAACATAACTGACACACATATACAAATTCAGCAATGGTGTGTACACCTGTGAGGTATGGTGCACATTACATGCCAGTGTGTTGAACAGGTGCACAGCAATACTGTGTACATGGGTGCAGTGTGTTCCAGGGGAAGGGGCTTCACCTACTACCACAACCCATGCATCACAGAGATGTATAATGTTGGTAACAGGGATTGACTATAGCTGCACTGCATGCTGTTGAGTGCCATGTGTCATGCATGTTGACAGATGGGTAATGAGAGGTCTTTGTGTAATATAGGTTCATAGGTTGGTACTGGGCTAGCTGCCCGAGGGCATATATTAGCCCAGCCACATTGTGCAGTATTCACCGCCCCTTAAGTAGTTCCCTAGACCCTTGTACTAGCAGCTAGTACCCTTGGCCCCTATCTAGTCGTGCTGTTGGTGTGATCCCGGTTTGAACTTTCTGTTATATCTTTGTGCAACCTCACCTGTAAGTGTGTGTGTGTGTGTGTGTGTGTGTGTGTGTGTGTGTGTGTGTGTGTGTGTGTGTGTGTGTGTATACTGTTAATCAATGATGTACAGGTCTTAAAGCATATTTCTTGTTTTCCCCTCACAGGTGGTGAGGTGGATCAGGGTCCATCCTGCAGGCAATCTGATGTTGTTGTCCTTACAGACACTAATAATGATGATCCATATGTTGAGGCACTGTTGTTAAGGGCTGAAGCTGCACCATCATTTGACATCCCACTGTTACCACCCCATCCCTGCACACAGTCACATTGCCTATAAATACCCCATCACCAGTGGTCATAGCTGAGGGACTTTTGGCAGTTGATGGCATGGGACAGGACAGTGTGGTATCTATGGCATGTGTGTCTGGACACATCAGCCATAGTTGGATGTCCAGCAGGGTACCACCCAGGCAGAAGTATTATGGGTGCCCATAGGAGGGCTGCTGGTCATCATGCCCCTGGCAGAGGTGCCACATCAGGTGCCACCAGACGCATGTTTCCAGCTGTCATGGAGGCGCAGGCACGTATGGAACAGTATACAAGACAGGGTCTGAGGCTGCAGAGGGCTACTCATTCAGCTGTTATTAACAACGTCCGTGATATTGCAGGTGCCCACTGTTATTTTGCAGAGGTCATGGATAGACAGTTGGGTGAGATAGTGAGAATCCTCGACTATGGAATTTCTGTGGTTTGAGCACATGGTGGGAATAGTGCAACGGCCATGTGGACGTAGGCCTGCAACACCAACAGCTGGAGGCCGACATGGATGTGCCAGAAGTCAGAGCTGCTCTCGTAGTGGCTGTACCAGCCCCAGCACTGCAGGGGGGCACTGTCCACACCATAGCACAGCAGGCCACATGCACATGGCTCTGGCCAGTCCCAAGAGGGACCTGGATCCAGCGGACGGACATATGTCATCATCAGGGGAGAGTACCATATTGTGGCTTGTACAAGGTGGTGCCCATAGAACCTCTGCCAGCACAGTTCTCATGTCCGTGGCTGGAGACGGTGAACTGCACACTCTGCCAAGTACAGTCTGCAGCTTTCCAACAAACCCCTGTATAGGGCAGCCACATAGCAGAACTGTGTGCATGCATACACACACACAAATCGCCAACACAGCTAGGGCAACTTCCATACCTACACACACCAAATCACAACAGCCCAAGTAATAATTAAACCTCCTCACACACACACATTATGTCAAATGTATGGCTCAGCCTAGGTCTCTGGCAAACCAACAACACACCCTGTGCATATGATGATACCTGTGCCACATCCCTGTCATCCATTACATCGATGCAGGGCCAGGCTAATATGGTTCTAATGCACAGGGTGACTGTACTATGGTACAAATGTAATGCTGCGTAACATGTTGTCAGCAGTAAAGTTTAATGGTTACATGTCATGAAGTGTAGCTGTCAAGCCATGATGCATTATAGCTGTTATTAACACTGAGTGCTTGTGGTCTCCATAATGTATTCCGTTTGTGTTGTAGATGTCCATATGTCAGCAGGATGTTGGCCTGCTGTTGTTTCCTGCAAGGGGTATGGCACTGTGGTGATACCTTGGCTGTGCCAAATCCTGGGTACAGGTGAACACATGTCACAGGTCTGTATAACAGTTACTACATGTGCCACATGGCTGATAGGTCTGGGGGTGTATACAGGTGAGTGCGTGGTGGCTGATGTCAGCAGCCCTTCTACAGTGGATAATGGTAAGTGTACTGGATGGTACACACCACATGTTTGTGTATAACACACAAAGAGGCTTTGTGTTGATGCAATACACAGAGACTACTATACACATGGATGTATGTACTTGTGCAAGGAATCCATTTTAGCCTATGTAATTCCATCAAGACAGAATAGGCACAACACATTTGGGAAATAAGCAGTCTGCTAGTTTAATGGCTTTGATGATGGTACTGACAGGGTATATGTCCCCTTCCCCAATGTAGTGCAATCTTCAACTCAGTAAACATAGGTGTGCTGGTGTGGGTGGCACAGCAGTATCCTTTAGAGGGTGTGAGGTGCTGTAGAACCGCAGATAGTGTGATTAACAACTACTTACCCTGTTAACATGAACTGTACAGTATTACAGCCAGCTAAGCGAGGGATACAGTCAACAGTAACTGAAATGAAGGTGGTTGTGTCCACAAGAGCCACACCCAGCTATATATACCAACCCCAGTATCGCTGAACACCTATACAGTGGGTAAGAGGGCATTTACACATCTACTACTAGTTGTGATGGAATGTATTCCCACAGGATGATACCTGTGAAATGTTAACATTTGCCAAGCAGTTCTAGGACAGATAACCTCCTGGGACATGTATATTCTGCAAATGGAAGTAGATCCCTTCACATGCACATGCACTCTTACTTGGCAACACTGGGACTAGAACCCCTACTTAGGTATGTAGTGCTACTGATGTGTGTGGCCTTAATTGCACACACCACACAGCTTTTAGGATGAGGTGTGTACCAGGTTACATGTTACGTGAAGAAAATTCCCAGGCCATAAACAGTATGGAAATGGGGGATGTACTGGTTGTTTATGGACAATACATAGTGTGACATACTGTCATATACACATTCACAAACACATAACAGTGATACACACATTTGAGAGACTTGGGCTTATCAGTGCTAACTACCTTGTTAGTGTGTCCATTCTGTTAAAGATATGTTGCACACAGCACATGCGTAACTGGGCTGGATAGTGTTATCAGTTACCTGTATGGTTGATGGTGATAGTGGTCCCCATACAGTGGAACATGGGATATATACTGGGGATATCATGGTATAAAGACAGTATCCCCAGCAACCACACCCCACAGTGGATATTGTATGCACTGAAACCCAGGATAATACTCTGACATAACCACCATCACACATTGACCAGGACTGCAATACAAACCCTTGTCTATCCGAAGAGTGCTACTGCAGGGATATGCATCTAATGCACATGCCACAGGGATAGTAGGGTGATGCACTGTCATGGCTCTCTTATGGTCAGCAACATCACTATTCCTAATACTGTGTTTCAAGGCATATTATATTAGGAGAATGTGGCCTCAGAATGGTGTATCCTACAAATATACACACTTGCACACATATACACACTTGCCAGAACTCAGGGGGTATCCCATGCCTATCAACCCATTTGTACAACAGTGAGGAGGACCTTCGGCAAACCACCACAGCACAACTGTTAAAAACACGAATTTAATAAATGAAACAAAAACTTATAAAATAAAAAACAGGAATGAAATCAGTTCCAATAAGTGCTTTTGGCTAATATAGCCTTCTTCAGATCATAATTAAGTCCTGCTACAAATTCCATTTAAAATTCAGGTAAACAATCACAAATATAGGGTGGAATCACATTTACAAATGATAGCTTCTAATCATAGTACTGATTGGAGATGTAACGGCCAATTACAGTTTTGAAAAATCTAGCCAACAGCCAATTAACTCCTTATAGGACAAGCTTCTTAGTTTGAACCGATTGTTTTCTTCCTCATATACTCTTTTGCTAACAGTCTATTCTGTTTCAGTGGTTACCACTAGATCCACTCATCATCACAGAGAATGGAAAAACTGCAAAGCATAGGGATAGAAATTATTATGTGTACATAGCTCATTACCGTGACAGCAAAAAAAAATCCGTACACAACTGATCAGTATTATACGAAATAATACTGTATAAATTGCAGAAATGGCAAGTATGACTGTTGTAATGTGTAGATCTACATTAAATGTAAGTCCCAACAACAATATGGGAAAACTTTCATTTCTGCTTTTTTTCTTCAGAGTTAGATAGCCAATCTAAAATGGAAAATACGAGGGCACCTTCTATTCCATCCAATTGTAACAGACACTTCACCATTGGAGCCAATCAATGGCTTTCACACTTATAGTGTGTGGCAATGAGACTGCAACCTTTGGACTCAAAAGATCATTAACCTAGACAATGATCTAAGTATTGCTGTCATTTCTCTCAAATCTCTTTGTTCTCATGAGACTGAGATACACCTATGAAGCCATGTGCATATTTAGAAAAACAAAATGCATTGCTAGAGACCGCTTTCTCAAATTCTCACTAAGACTATAAAAAGCTAGTCAAATATTGCAAAAG